>NW_004443969.1:1171629-1173433 GCF_000243295.1 Trichechus manatus latirostris
TGAGAAGATATCTATCCAAGATGCTCATCGAATCCCACATAAGGTAGATCCCAAAAGAAAATCACCAAGACATATTATAATCAAACTTATCAAAACCAAAGATAAAGAGAGAATTTTAAAAGCACTTAAGGATAAAAGAAAAGTCATCTACAAAGGAGAGTCGATTAGAATAAGCTAGGACTACTCAGCAGAAACCATGCAGGCAAGAAGGCAATGGGATGACTTATATAAAGCCTTGAAGGAAAATAACTGTCAGCCAAGAATTATACATGCAGCAAAACTGTCTCTCAGATATGATGGCGAAATTGGGCATTTCCAGATAAACAGAAGTTCAGGGAATTTGCAAAAACCAAACCAAAGTTACAAGAAATACTAAAGGAAGTCCTAAGATTAGATAATCAATAACACCAGCTAACAATGCAAGACTAGAACACAGGACAGAGGAACCAGATATTGACTCAGATATGGATATTGAAAGTACATCAAAGCTAAAACATTGAAAATAAGGAAACAGATATCAATATGTAAAAAGGACAACATTAAAACAGAAAAGAGGGACTTAAAAAATGGAGACATATTTTTCATATGGAGGGGAATTTAAGGCGATATAATGCAATAAAAGACTGTAATGTAATAAAATAAACTTAGAAAAATATGGATAAATATTAAGGTAACCACAAAGGAATCTAACAATCGTACAAATCAAAATAAAAAAGTAGAAAAACATAAAGACCCAGCAAACACAAAATCTACAACAGAGAAAAAGATGAAAAAAAAAAAAAACACAGAAAGAAAAAGGACTCAGCACACAAAATTGAGGAGAACAAAGAAACTGTGAACAACACACAAAAAAAGATATCAGGATGACAACACTAAACTCCTACCTATCAATAATTACGCTGAATGTAAACGGACTTAATGCACCAATAAAAAGACGGAGAGTGGCAGATTGGCTAAAAAACCATGATCAATCTATATGCTGTCTACAAGAGATGCACCTTAGACTTAAAGACAGAAACAGGCTAAAATTCAAAGGATGGGAAAACATATATCAAGCAAACAACACTCAAAAAAGAGCAGGAGTGGCAGTATTAATCGCTGACAAAATAGACTTTAAGGTAAAATCCACCACAAAGGATAAGGAAGGGCACTATATAATGATTAAAGGGTCGATACCCCAGGAGGACATAACTATAATAAATGTTTATACATCCAATGACAGGGTTCCAAAATACATAAAGCAAACTCTAACAGCATTGAAAAGAGAGATACATAGCTCCACAATAGTAGACGGAGACTTCAACACGCCACTTTCGGTGAAGGACAGAACATCCAGAAAGAAGCTCAACAAAAACATGGAAGAGCTAAATGCTACAATCAACCAACCCGATTTCATAGACATATACCAAACACTGCACCAAACAGCAACCAAGTATACTTTCTTTTCCAACGCACATGGAACATTCTCCATAATAGACCACATATTAGGCCATAAAGCAAACCTTAACATAATCCAAAACATCGAAATATTACAAAGCATCTTTTCTGACCATAAAGCCATAAAAGTGGAAATCAACAACACAAAATCAAAGAAAAAAAATCAAACACATGGAAACTGAACAACACCTTGCTAAAAAACTACTGGGTTATAGAAGAAATTAAGGAGGGAATACAGAAATTCATAGAATCAAACTAGAATGAAAACACATCCTACCAGAACCTTTGGGACAAAGCAAAAGCAGTGCTCAGAGGTCAGTTTATAGCAATAAATGCACACATCCAAAAAGAAGAAAGGGTCATAATG
>NW_004443969.1:1174458-1210463 GCF_000243295.1 Trichechus manatus latirostris
GGAACGGGAACCAGACAAGGATGTCCTCTATCACCACTATTATTCAACCTTGTGCTGAAGGTCCTAGCCAGAGTAGTTAGGCTATAAAAAGACATAAAGAGATCCAGATAGGTAGGGAAGAAGTCAAAGTATCTCTATTTGCAGATGATATAATCTTATACAAAGAAAAACCCCAAAGAATCCACTAGACAACTACTGGAACTAATAGAAGACTTCAGCAAAGTTTCAGTATACAAGATAAACATACAAATATCAGTTGGATTCCTTTACACCAACAAACGGAACATTGAAGAGGAAATCATCAAATCAGTACGAATTACAATAGCCCCCAAGAAGATAAAATACTTAGGAATAAATCTAACCGAGACATAAAAGATCTTTAAAGAGAAAACTATAAGATATTACTGCAAGAAACTAAAAGAGACCTGTATAAGTGGAAAAATAAAGTTTGCTCATGGATAGGTAGACTCAACATAGTGAAAATGTCAGTTCTACCCAAAGCAATCTACAGATACAATGCAATGCCATTCCAAATTCCACCAGCATTTTTTAATGACATGGAGAAACAAATCACAAACTTCATATGGAAAGTGAAGAGGCCCCGGATAATTAAAGCATTACTGAAGAAGAAGAACAAAGTGGGAGGCCTTACACTACCTGATTTTAGGACCTATTATACTGCCACGGTAGTCAAGACAGCCTGGTACTGGTAGAACAACAGATACATAGACCAATGGAACAGAGATGAGAATCCAGATATCAGCTCATACATCTATGAGCAGCTAATATTTGAGAAAGGCCCAAAGTCCATTAAATGGGGAAAAGACAGTCTCTTTAACAAATGGTGCTGGCATAACTGGATATCTATGTGCAAAAAACTGAAACAAGACCCATATCTCACACCATGTACAAAAACTAACTCCAAAGGGATCAAAGAGTTAAATATAAAATCGAAAATGATAAAGATCATGGAAGAAAAAAATAGAGACAACATTAGGAACCCTAATACATGGCATAAACACAATACGAATCATAAACAACAATGCACAAGCACCAGAAGAGAGACTAGATAAATGGGAGCTTCTAAAAATCAAACACTTATGCTCATCAAAAGACTTCACCAAAAAACAACCTACAGACTGGGAATAATTTTTGGCTATGACAAATCGGATCAGCGTTTAATCTCTAAAATCTACAAGATACTGCAAAACCTCAACAACAAAAAGACAAATAACCCAATTTAAAAATGGGCAAAGGACATGAGCAAGCACTTCACCAAAGAAGATATTCAGGTGGCTAACAAACACATGAAGAAATGCTCACAATTATTAGCCATTAGAGAAATGCAGATCAAAACTACAATGTGCTGTCATCTCACCCAACAAGGCTAGCATTAATCCAAAAAACACAAAATAACAAATGCTGGAGAGGTTGTGGAGAGAGTGGAACACTTATACACTGTTGGTGGGAATGTAAAATGATACAAACACTTTCAAAATCGATTTGGTGCTTCCTTAAAAAACTAGAAATAGAAGCAGCATATGATCCAGCTATCCCACTCCTTGAAATGTATCCTAGAAAAACAAGAGCCGTCTCACGAATGGATATATGCACAACCATGTTCATCGCACACTGTTCACAACAGCAAAAAGATGGAAGCAACCTAGGTGCCCATCAACAGAGGAATGGATAAACAAACCATGGTATTTTCACACAATGGAATATTATTCAACGATAAAGAACAATGATGAATCTGTGAAACATCGTATAACATGGTGGAAGCTGGAACTTATCACGCTGAGTGAATTTAGTCAGTCACAAAAGGACAAATACTGCATAAGACCACTATTATAAGAACTCAAGAAAAGGTTTAAACACAGAAGAAAACATTCTTTGGTGGTTATGGGGGTGGGGAGGGAGGGTGAGTGTTATTCACTAACTAGATAGTAGATAAGAATCATCTTAGGTGAAGGGAAGGCCAGCACACACTACAGGGGAAGTCAGCACAACTGGACTAAACCAAAGCTAAGAAGTTTCCTGAATACAATCAAACACTTTGAGAGACAGAGTGGCAGGAGTAGGGATCTGGGACCAAGCTTTCAGGGGGCACCTAGGTCAACTGGCATAACAAAGCTTATTAAGAAATTGTTCTGCATCCTACTTTGGTGAGTGGCGTCTGAGGTCTTAAAAGCTTGCAAGTGGCCATCTAAGATGCATCAATTGGTCCCAACCACTTGGAGTAAAGGAGAACAAAGAACACCAAAGACAGAAGGAAAGTATTAGCCCAGGAGACAGAATGGGCCACATAAACCAGAGACATCATCAGCCTGAGACCAGAAGAACTAGATGGTGCCCGGCTACCACCAATGAACATCCTGACAGGGAAAACAACAGAGGGTCCCTGATGGAGCAGTAGAGCAATAGGATGCAGAACTCGATGTCTAGTAAGAAGACCAGACTTAATGGTCTGACTGAGACTGGAAGCACCTCGGAAGGCATGGTCCCTGGACTCTCTATCACCCCAGAACTAAAACAATTTCCGAGACGAACTCTTCAGACAGGGATTAGACTGGACTGTGGGATGTAAAGTGATACTTGTGAAGACTGTGCCTCTTAGTCAGGTAGATACAAGAGACCAAAGGGGCGGCTTCTGTCCAGAGGTGAGATGGGAAGGCAGAGAGAGTTAGGAGCTGGTTGAATATTCATGGGGAATCAAGGGCGGACGGGAGGAGTGTGCTGTAACAGAATGGGGTGAGCGGTTGGGGTCTCATAACAATGTATGTAAAAAAAAAATTTGTATGAGAGACTAACTTGAAAAGTAAACTTCATGTAAGTACAACAATAAAAAAAATATTAATAAGAAAAAAAAAATAGAAGACCAAAGAAGAAGTAATGTATTTGAATTACGGTGTTGGTGAAGAATATTGAATATAGCGTGGACTGACAGAATAACAAACAAATCTGTCTTGGAAGAAGTGCAGCTAGAGTGATCTTTGGAAGTGAGGAAGGTAAGACTTCATTTTATATACTTCGACTTGTTATCATGAGGGACCAATCCCTGGAGAAGGACATCATACTTGGTAAGGTAGAGGGTCAACAAAAAAGAGGAAGACCCTGAATGAGATGAATTGACACAGTGGCTGCAACAATGGTCTCAAACATAGCAATGATTGTGAAGATGGTGTAGGACTTGGCAGTGTTACTTTCTGTATGCAGGATCGCTATGAGTCAGAACCAACCTGATGGCATGTAATAACATTCTGATGCTGTGCAAAAATTTCTCGTCAGTTTATTTTTTAGTGAGAGAATTTAGATCCCTCACTACTTGACTTCTCACCACTTTTCTCAATTAGTTCAGCTAGTTATCTACCAGTTTTGGAGAAAATATTCAACCAGAAATGATAAAAACTAGGTTTGATGGTTTGAATTTTCTGACTCCCTGCTGCATTGTGGCCTCTGTTGTGTTCTGGGCAAAACCTCTTTGTTGTTGTTGAAACAAGTTTAAGCACCACAGGGTAGCAGCCATTTACTTTGCTTTCTGTCCCGAGTTTAATTTACTTAATTCCCTACACAGAACACATGAGTCTCAATTAGAGCGTTACCAAAATGAGTGCCCCTTTGAATGATTCAAAAAATGCTTCTGAAACTGGGAGTTTCATGAACAGAAGATAGATGGATAATTAGTCAACAAATTTAAGGTCTGTTGAACTCAAGGTGCTGATAAAGGACTTTTTGTTAACTGTGTCAGAATAAATTGTCTCTACCCCCATCTTTTTTTTTTAATTGTCTAAAACAAAGAATGAAAAGAAACAGAAAATAAAACTCTATCTTTAAAGAAACAAGGACATTTCTATATGTCAAAAATTCAGTACATGAAGAAAGAATTCCAAAGACAATACAAATTATAATGCAGATCTCTGCAGAGTGGCAGTGCATGACTAAGAGTTTGAATGTGCCGGGTTCAAATCCCTGTTTCACCATTTACTAGCTACATGACATTGGGCAATTTACTTAATCACTTTCTGTATCTGTTTCCTTGTCTGTAAACTGAGTATAATAGTAGCATCTGCCTCTGATGGGTGTTGTGAAGATTAAGTGGGGCATTATATGCAGCAGTCATGGGACAGTGTCTGTTACATAGTAAGCACTCAAAAGTTAATTACGTTTATTATTTTCTCCCTTGCAAAGTAGATGAAACATGGTGTTTCTCAAACAAATCACATAATCTGAGGGGCAAAATCAATGATGCTATTTTAGAATAGCAAGCTGGTGAAAGGAAGAAGGATGCTAGAAAATTTCTGAACACTGTTAAAAGTCATAGAGTATCAAGAAAGTTGGAACAGAATAAGTAACCCTTTACATCATCTTTGTAAGAAGCAATTTGTCAGTATGACAAAATAAAGGAGACTTTCTTGTGAGTGATAAGCAATTGTCTTAGGCTGGGTTCTCTGGAGAAGTAAAACCAGTGAAGCATATATATACAGAAAGAGATTTTTACCGAAGAAATGGCTCACATGGTTGTAGAGGCTGGAAAGTCCCAAGTCCATAGGTCAGACATCAGGCTGGAAGTTTCTCCTGACTCACATAGCTACAGGGGCTGAGGAACACAAGATCACCAGTTTAGACGGCAAGCTGCTGGCTTACATTCCAAGAATGGGAGTTCAGAGGATGATGAGCTGAATGCAGGATACAGAGCAGCGCAAAAGCCAGTGATCTTTGCTAGAAAGTCTGTATATATTGGATGTAAGACATACCCACAAGAAAACTCCCTTTAAACTGATTGGCTGCTGCTCATACCAGCTCTCATCATGGAGGAGATTACGCTATATCAGCTATCATCATGGGGGTATTATCGTTACATAACTGCTAAACTACATCATAACTGCCAAACCAGTGAGAATCATGGCCCAGCCAAGTTAACACACAACCTTAACCATCACTGTCCACTCTTTGTCAACTTGACACCTGCACACATCTTCTTAAACCATACATAATCTCTAAATAAAGACAATTGTAAAATCATACTTGCGTCCTAACATGGTACAACTAATGTATACAATCAAAAACTCACTAGCCCAGTTTACATCTTATATTTTATAAGTGAAGAAATAAAAATATTTGAAGCACACATACAAGGAAGAAATATACCAATTACAGTCCTCATTTCTGCACCTGGTTAAATGGTCATAGCTAGTATTTAGAACCACCTTCTTCTACCACCTATTCTGTATTCCCTTTACCCTCAGCAAGCGCCTCAACTGGTTGTGGTTCTTTGCGTGATGGGGTGACTCAAACTTTCATTCCTAAAGGGTCCGGGCCACTAGTAGTCATGTTGGAATTGGGTTGCTGTAGTTTTCCATTGACTTTAATCACAGGGCATGGTAGCACTAAGTGATGCCCTAAGGGATCTCCTGCATTCCAGACATACTCTTCTTTACTTCCATTATGTAATATCAATCCAGTTTCCTCTTGGTAATCAGGATCAATCCCATCAGCCAATATGGTAATTCCCTTGTTTGCCTGTTGATCCAAAGGCATAAGGAGCCCAAGAATGGGTGGCATTCTTAACATTCAGTTCAATGGGATCAGTGACGTGTCTCCAGGTGAGAGTATTCCTCCCTTTGGAACTAAGACCTCTAGACTTGCAGAACATAGGGTCACAGATACAGGAAGTAAAAGTTATGTGAGTGGGTCACTAGGGGTAATAGTGAGTGGTGCTACACTTTCATTTCCACCCCTTGATTTTTGGATCCATGAATCCTGGCTATGGGAGAAACAACACCATATATTAGATGCTGGTTTAGAGCATATACAGCCCCTGGAGAACAATGCCCCAACTCTGCAAGGTATTGCCACCTAGTTCTCACCATACGTGTGGCTTTAGAAGGCCATTCCATCGTTCTAGCAAGACAGCTGCTTCAGGATGATGGGGACCATGGTAAGACCAGTGAATTCCATGAGCATGGGCCCACTGCAACACTTCATTTGTTGTGAAGTGAATCCCTTGATATTGTGTGGGATAACATGACGGTGGATAAGACATTCTGTAAGTTGACAGATGGTAGTTTTGGCAGAAGCACTGAATGCTGGGAAGGCAAATCTGTGTCCAAAGTAACTGACTATTCCAGTAAGAGCAAAATTCTGCCCTTTCCATTACGGAAGTGCTCCAGTGCAATCCACCTACCACCAGGTTGCTGGCTGATCACCTTGAGGGATGGTGCCACATCAGGGACTCAGTGTTGGTCTCTTCTCTGGAAGATTGGGCACTCAGTGCCTGTAGCCAAGTCGGCCTTGGTGAGTGGAAATCCATGCTGCTGTGCCAATGCATAACCTCCATTCCTGCCACCACGGCTAGTTTGTTCATGAACCCATTCGGCAATGATGGGAGCGGATGGGGAAAGAGGATGACTGGTTTTCACAGAATACGTCATCCTATCCTCTTGATCATTAAAATCCTCCTCTTCTGAGGTCACTCTTTGGTGATCAATCACATGAGACACAAATATCTTCACTTCTTTGGCTCCTTCAGAGAGGCCTATCCACATATCTCTTCCCCATACTTCTTTGTCTCCTATTTTCCAGTCATGTTCCTTCCAAGTCCCTGATCATCCAGCCAAATCCCTGAGAATCCTGGCCCAGGTAAATTGACACAAAACCTTAACCATCACAACAACCTTGTTGTTCTTGATCAGCAAGGAGTTAAGAAATAAATCACCACAGAAAATATTTTGACAAAAGTGGGAGGGGCTTTCACCTTGAGCATTAGAGATTACCTACTAGCCCAGAGTAGAGTCATGTCTACTAAGTTAAGTGTTGATAAGATCAACAGTGAAGAGATCAATACTTAAAGTCCTGTACCAATGCCTTACTCAACACTACTTTCTTAACCATTGGTCTAAGGAAAATTTCTGCATTTAATGAGTAATAATAAAAAATAACCATATCATAGCAGTTTTTTTAAATAATATCCAAAAACTGTAGCAATCCAGATGTTTATCAACAGGAAATTAGGAAAACAAGTTTTTGCTTATCCATACATTGGAAAACAACTCAACAATATAAAGAAATGAACTACTAATGCATGCAAGAGGGAATAATTAAAAACAAAAAGAAAAACATTATGCTTAACGAAAGAAACAAGAATCACAAGAGTATGTGTTGTATGATTCCATTTTTATGAAGTTCAAGAGCAGGCAAAATTAATTTGTGATGAAATAAATCAAAACAGTGATTGCCTCTGGGTAGGAGTTGGCAATTAACTATGAAGGGGTAAGAGAAAATTTTCTGTGTTGACAAAAATGGTTTATGTCTTCATTGGGCATAGTTCATGGCTGTATGCATTTGTCAGGACTCATCAAACTATAACTCTTATGTAAATCTTTAGCGCTATAAATTTTATAGTATGCACATTGTATTTTAATTTAAAAAAGAGAAACTAAAATGGTTTGTGAGCAAAAACACTTTAAGAAAATGAAAAAGTCTACCTGACAAATTAAAGGTAGATAGACTAGGTATACAAGAAAGCAATTTTACAATATTTGAATTTCAGTTTTATTTTGCCAATAAACAAGTGAAATTATTTAAAATTTTCCACAAAATTAAAAATTAGAGAAAATTGTTCTCTTTAAAATAAGAACTCAAAAAAGAGATATAATAACTTGAAGAAGAAATGATAATATTAGCAAAAGAGGAAGAGTGAGCTGAATTAGTTTAGAAAATCATGCAAATGAAATATAATGCCACTGCAGAAACAAAGCTGGAAACAGGATCAGAGGAAAGGATTGACTTGTGAAAACTGAGCAAAATGAAACAGAAAACATGAAAAAGTTATAGAATATAAGGGTGGGAAAATAGATGTGAGAGACTAACAGAAAAACCAACATAAGTATAATTGATGCTCCTAAGGGAGGGAACAAAACTAATAAAAGAGAATTAAATGTTTAAGGTCACATTGGAAGAAAACTTTCTAGAAATTAATGAAAACTTTAATGTACAGATTGAAAGACTAAACTATGTTTATGTTAGAAAAAAATAATAACATTGGAAGGAAAAAAAAAAAAACCCTGAGCATCTTCTAATAAAGCTATTTGCCTTTAAATATAAAAATAAAATTTTATAAA
Organism: Trichechus manatus latirostris; assembly: GCF_000243295.1. Taxonomy (NCBI): domain Eukaryota; kingdom Metazoa; phylum Chordata; class Mammalia; order Sirenia; family Trichechidae; genus Trichechus; species Trichechus manatus. The sequence continues at coordinate 1,182,579 of NW_004443969.1, forward strand.
CATCAATACAAAAAAAAATTGAAATGTTCTCATTGAGGAAGAATATGGAAACTTCAGATTTCTTAGAAGGAGCATATAGTTCTAGAAAACAGAGGATCTACACAAAAAAGCCAGCAGGGAAAGAATGCAATTCACCAGATGTTATGTCTATCCACATCGTCAATCAAGAAAGGAAGTAACTTTGAACTATTTTTAAACATGTACAAAGTTAGAGAATGTAGTTTCCATGAGTTTTGACCCAGACACCAGAATATGAGGTTATGTTCTCCATCAGGACTCAATTTACCTATAACTACTAGTCTCCTTTTAACATACCTCCCTCAAGCTTCCTGAACTCTGAAATTTCACAAACAGAAATTGATCCTTTGATTTGAAGCTTCTTAACTTCTACCTAAAAGCAAATAACTACCAAACAAGTCACATACCTAGTTGAAATGAGTCTAACAAATCTAACACTAAGAAAGATGTTGAGATGAAAAATAAGAATGCCATAGCCACATGGTACTTATAAAATGAAAGGGAAAAAATACCACTGAGAAGCATTGAAAGAGAGAGAGCGGTGAGCGGCAACAAAATGAACTTTCCTATTTCACACTCACGTGGTGTAAAGCATTAATCCCCATGGTGTTTGGAGGCCTTTTCATGAAAGGTGTAACAAAACTATGTGGGCTCATAGCTGGGACTGAATCTTGACACCACTTTGTCTAAATACACTGCAATGTTGTTAAGAATATGGCTTTGAATCTGATTACAAGCAACTTTTTCATTCAAAGGAGGCAACAAGATACACAAGAGAACTAAAATATGGTTATCTACTGCATAAGCAGCCACTGATGTCTCTTAGATGCCCACACTCTACCTAATAGCAGGGGTACTTGAGGAGTTAGCATAATGAGAGACAACTCTCTGCAAATTGGGACTTGAACCCCCCACCATTCAGGGGCGTTCTCAGCAACCTCAGTTGGCTTGAAGTCCAGTTACCCACAGGAAAACTAGCTGAATAGAATTCTCTTTATTGGCTTTTCTCCCTTCTTTTTCTCACTCTTCCCTAGTCCTTCACTTCTGCTTCCTAAAATAACTCCCAGATAAACTACCAACACCCAAATCCTTGCCTCAGGGGGAACTGAAACTAAAATAACTTTCATGATTGATAAGGTAGGTAGTCCTAGTAGCAGTAAGTGAAAACGAGGAATATAAAACTAGGCCTAAAGATTTGACCTTATCTATGGGTCCTAGGTGACCTGAATGCCATGAGGAAGGAGTCTGTCACTTGAAGTATCCCATTTAGGCAGCCATTCCCCTTTCATAGATTACAGGTAACTTTCCAGCTTAAACAGTGCATGAAATCACTCCTAAGTAGATAGAAAATGAATGCCTCCAGTTTCCAGGAAATGCTGCAGCATAGTCAGAATGAAAGGACATGTTATGACATTAGTCCAAGTCCCTTCCCATACAGGGGAGCGTAATAGATTAGATTGCACAAAACAACTCTCCTGTTTCAACAGTGGAGTGGTTGCTAATGTGGTTGCTTACTAAAACAACAAATTAATGAGATTCCATTTAAAATATTCTTCAAAATGACTTGAATTTATTTTCTTATTAAACAGAGGTCTTGGAGTGGCAGCTGAGACTTTGTTGGGTTAATGATAGTTGCACACACACAAACACACACACACACACAAATATTCAGAATCTGAGGGCATGAAAGGATGGAAGCCTGGGGGATAATACATCAACTCAGGAAAGTTCAAAATGTTTTATTTCACATAAAATGGCTTTTAAACTTTTACTTTACGTTTTTTTTTCTTTCCCTGAACTACCCAGAGTTCAATCCGAAAAGGAAAGGTTAGTTCAGGCTTTCAAGTGCCAGTCTTTCATGGGGAAAGTGTAAGAGTCTTTGACTCAACTTTGGGGCCAGCCAAGTTCCCTTATTATCATGCTGGTTTACCTCCTGGGATGTGTGGGCTGCAGTGTGTCCTGATTCCAGACACTTTTCAAATAAGCCCTCTTTAAAAGTGTGATGATCTCTGTGGGAGCTCATAGGCTTCTCCCATCCACTCTTGCATGACCATCAAGGGCAGAATAAAAGCAAACCAGCTCCAAGAGGAACAATTATGAAGAATTTGAGTTTAAATACATTTTCATTTCTTTAATGGCAAAAACTAACTTCGTATGACACCACAGTGTATAAAACACTTTTTCTTTTTTCTTTTAATTTTATCCTCTCAATAACATTATAAAATATATAAGGGGCATTGTTGGTTCAGTGGTAGAATTCTCTCCTTATATGTGGGAGGCCCAGGTTAGATTCCCAGTCAATATACCTCATGTATAGCCACCACCTGTCTGTCAGTGGAGGCTTGTGTGTTGCTATGATGCTGAACAGGTTTCAGCAGAACTTCCAGTGTAAGACAGAGTAGGAAGAAAGGCCTGGTGATCTACTTCTGAAAAATCAGCCAATGAAAATCCTAAGGGTCAGAATGATATGATCCCATTATGCATGAGGTAGCCATGAGTTGGGGGCTGACTCGAGGGCAGCTAACAGCAACACCAACAAGAAATTAAAATTACCTCTCTTTACCAATGAAGACATGGGTACTCATAAGTTAAACACAAGAATAAAATTTCAGCATTATTAAGTGAAAAAATTGGGATTTGAATCTATGTTACCTGACTCTGGAAATTTTTTTTTTGTTTGCCACATGATGTCTAGAAAGAGACTTGTTTATAGGTTTTCAAACAAGTATTAATTGTCTGACTGATCATCACCAATATCTTTTTTTATGACTCTTGCTCTCTCATGAAATTTGCAAAAAGAAAAAATCTAGTAGGAAAAAAGTACTTGCCCCAAAAGCAGCTTCTGAATGTAAGAAAGAAGAGTAAAGATAAATGCTACATTTTTAATGAAAATTCATACAATTTGAACATTGTAACAAATAATTTGATTGACTCGATATTAAGAACAGGGCAGGTTATTTACGGTATGCTTCATTTAAAGGGATATGATGTTTAAACGTTAATTCAACTACAAACTTGCAATAATTTATTGAATAAAAATACTTTGAAGCATTTTCAATATAGAGATTTCTAGAAACTTTAGCTCTTGTTACAATATACTTGTTCAGGGATTTTTCCATTTTCCTCTCCAGATGTACTTTCCTTTTCTCCATTCTGCTTTGTGCCCTGAGGTCTGCACAGACTGTGACAAAGGGCTTCCTCGCCCTCTGATCTCTATTTGGTTTTAGCTGATGGGAGGATCCAGTGGGACGTTTGAGGGTAAGAGGAATTGCATTCCCCTAGCTTTTCCCTGACAAATGAACTACTTCTCTCTATTGAAGGCCACAGCTCTTCCCAGTTGCCTTTCTATGTTTCTTCACCTAGGAATAGTAATGGCTCCCCAGTGTTGCAAGCCTTTGCTGGCTTGGGGGAAGAAGGAGTTAAACAGCTGCCTATGGCCCATTTCTTCCCCCTTAATGAGGGGATGTTCCTAGAGGAAAGAAAAATCAAAGGAAAAAAATAAAGTATAGTAGACCTGGTCTAATCTCCATGCAACTATATTGATAACCAACCTCCTGTTAAATAGACTAATGGTATAGAAAGCTTTAAGCAGGATATCTCTGCTCTAAGATTGTTATTGTTATTAACTACCACGGAATAGGCCTCTGAGTCATGTTGACTTCACGCACAATGGAACAAAACGCTGCGTCACTCCCATGATTAGTTGAGGATCACACCGTTGTAATCCATAGGATTTTCACTGGCTGAGTTTTGGAAGTAGATCACCTGGTGATCTTCTTCCTAGTTTGTCTTAGTCTGGAGGCTCCTCTGAAACCTGTCCAGCATCATAGCAACATGCAAGCCTCTACTGATAGACAGGTGGTGACTACTCATGAGGTGCATTGATCAAATCAAACCGGGGTCTCCCACATGAAAGGTGAGAATTCTACCACTGAACCACCACTCTCCCCAAGCTCTAAGATCACCTTGGGTTAAAAAACAAAACAAAATCAAGGGAAAAAAAAAAAAAATCCTAGAATCTATGGCTCTCTGGAAATGTCATGTAAACTATGTCATTATCTGGGCATAAAATAAGAGATATTCCAGAATCTCAAACCACTCGCTGCTATTTAAGGAGGTAGTGTCACTTAGAAACATCGCCTTTCAACCTGGGTCAGGGAATGCAGCCCAGTGTAGAAAGGAAGGACATGGGAAGCTGACTTAATGTCCTAGATTCCTCTGCTTCTCCTGTGCCTCCTGGTTGTCTCTATCCTTGAAGCTGGAAAGAATCTTTTATTCACATGTGCCTGATTTGACCATCCATCCTTCGTGTCAGCCCAGCTTTTCTAAACACTGCCTACACCTTTTTTGAAATTTCTCTCATCAAATACCCAGTTTGAATGTACCATAACTCTCTGGCTATCAGACTGACAGAGTCTCATTGCTTTTGAGAACTGTTTTTAGCGCTGCTGATTTTTTTGATGGTTTGTTTCTTTTCTTAAAACAGCTAAGTGCAAGTACCTATCATTTTCTGTCAGTAAGGCAGCCAATCACCAAATAATTTATTTGTAATTTCCATGCCCAGGACTCTTTCTTAAATTATGTGGTAGTTAATAAAATGGATGGTGCATTTTTACTGGAAACAAGATGGATAGATTAAATAAAAATATATATAACACTACAGAACAACATGCTGAAGCATAAAAGATAATGGGCTCTGGAGTCAGACATCTGTGTGATCAAATCTTTGTAATGTGACCTTATTATGTAGCCTGAGGCAAGTTCTTATTTGTGTATGTCCTCAAGTGAAGTAATAATATTGGTTTTATGGGATGGTGGTGGGAATTAAATTTGATAATATTTATGTAAGTGTCTAGAAGTGCTTGGCACACATTAGGCGTTCAGTGTATTTTCTTCCTTTCTCCCTTCTTTCTAGAGGAATTTACAGAAGGAACATAAATCAACAACTCAAGATTTAGCTTGGAGAATTCTATTAACCTCTGAAGTTTTTAATAGCTGTAAAATGGGGACATATTACCACTTGAAAATGTTGTGGATGGCAGCTATTGTTGACTTAGGAATGAGTGACACATGATGAAAAGAAGCCAGTATGAACACCAAAGGTAAGAACAGGAGTAGAATGTTGTAAGAGTTATTGTAGCAGTCCTTGCAATTGGTCCATAGGGCAGAAGAGGGAGAGAGATGAAGGATGTATGGAGGGGGCACACATCACACAGTCTGATTCATAAGAGTATGTGGAACAAGGGATATCATTGCTGATGTCAGATGGATCTTGGCAGAGAATACCAGAAAGATGTTTACCTGTGTTTTATTGATTATGCAAAGGCATTTGATTGTGTGGTTCATAACAAATTATGCATAACGTTGTGAAGAATGGGAATTTCAGAATACTTAATTGTGCTCATGCGGAATCTGTACATAGGCCAAGATGCAGTCATTTGAACAGAACAGTGGATACTGCACAGCTTAAAATCAGGAAAAGTATGTGTCCGAGTTGTATCCTTTCACTATACTTATTCAATCTATATGCTGAGTGAATATTCCAAGAAGCTGGACTATATGAAGAAGAACACAGCATCAGGATTGGAGGAAGACTCATCAACAGTCTGTGATATGCAATTGACACAACCTTGACTGCTGAAAGCGAAGAGGACTTTAAGTACTTACCGATGAAAATCAAAGACTACAGCCTTCAGTATGGATTACACCTTAACATAAAGAAAACAAAAATCCTCACAACTGGACCAATAAACAACATCATGATAAACAGAAAAAATTGACATTGTCAAGGATTTCATTTTACTTGGATCCACAATCAATGCCCATAGAAGCAACAGTCAAGAAATCAAACGACGTATTACATTGGACAAATCTGCATCAAAAGACCTCTCTGAAGTGTTAAAAAGCAAAGATGTCACTTTGAGGACTAAGATGTGCCTGACCCAAATCAGGGCATTTTCAATTGCCTCATATGCATGCAAAAGCTGGACAATGAATAAGTGAGACTGAAGAAGAATTCATGCCTTTTAATTACGGTGTTTGCAAAGAATATTGAATATACCATGGACATTCAGAAGAATGAAGAAATCCATCTTGGAAGAAGTACAGCCAGAATGCTTCTTAAAAGCAAGGGTAGTGAGACTTTGACTCACATACCTAGGACAGGTTATCAGGAGGGACCAGTCCCTGGAGAAGGACATTATGCTTGGTACATACAGTAGAGGGTCCTCTTCAAAGAGGAAGACCCTCAATGAGGTAGACTGACACAGTGGCCACAACAATGGGTTCAAACATAGCAACGAATTGACTGGATGGCAGCAAGTTTATATATATATATATGTATATATATATGTATATATATACACACACACACACACGCATATACGTATATAAAATGTGTGTGTGTACATATATACACGTTATATGCACACACGCACTGGAATTTCATAAGTCGAGCAAGGATTGGAGACAAATGTCTAGCACAAGATTATGATGAATAGCCAAGGAACATGATATGTAATGACTAAAATCACAGGTATGAAGAATTTTAATATGACTAGTTCAGCAGAGAAATTAGACTGATTTTGATGACTATCAGAAGAAAAATACCAAGACTGCATAGAGCACCTTGTGGATTATTCCACTGAGTTCCTCATGATAAGGGATAAAATGGCATACAGAAACAAAAGGATTGCAATGTATGCATTGTCAGAATTAACCAGAAAATTGAGTAATGGTGGAATGAGAGATGGGAATTCAAGTTTACAGAAAGGTAGAGCCACACAGAGCCTTTGGCACGATATCAGAGCTCAGTAAACTTTTTCTGTAAAGGGTCAGATAGTAAATATTTTACGCTTGTGGGACATATGATCTCTGTTGCAACTACTCTACTGTGCCGCTGTAATACAAAAACAACCATAGACAATATGTAAATGAATGCACATGGTTCTGTTCTAACAAATCTTTATTTACAAAAGCAGGTTGTAGGTCAGATTTGGCCAATGGGTTGTAGTTTGCTGACTCCTGCACTGAATTCCTACATCTGATAGAGAAGAGAGAATGGAGCCACTGACAAGTAGTGCTGTAAAGGATGGCATTGGGTAGGAAGTTATCAAATACAGAGATTGGATGCATCCCTGGGTGGCACAAGCGTTCTGCAATTGGCTACTAACCTAAAGGTCAGCAGTTTAAATCCACCAGGAACACTGTGGAAAAAAGGCTTGGCTATCTGCTTCCATAAACATTGCAACCAAGAAAACCCTATACAGTAGTTCTACTCTGTAACACGCAGGGTGCCATAAGTCAGAATCCACTTGATGACAATGGATTCAGTATTTAGGGCAGATTTCAGAAGTACCTCCAATTCCATGTGAGATTCTACCTTATTTATTTTAGAAGGTTAAGTAAAGGTTTCTAACCCTTCCACCTCACCACCCCCGCAATCTAAATCATGAAAGTTATTGTGTATTTCTGGAACTAGAAGGCAAGCAGTCCCAATCTTTAATAATTCTTATGAAAACATTTTGCACAGTTAGAATTTGAATGGACTACACAAGTGTGCAATAGGGAAGAAGAGAGTTAACCATTGTCCAGATGTAGGTTTTTATTTACGGGTTACTAATGATAATGCTTTTACAGGAGAGCTAGCAACACATCATAGGCGGGCTCAAGAAAGCACCTGAATAGAGCCTGCAGTTATGGAATGTGTTCCAGGCGAGGTGTGGAGAACAAGGACATAGTTGGGCCTGCTGCAGGAAGAAGGAGTGTATAACTTTTGTTACGAAAAAGACTCTATCTATGCAAAATGCATGAAAGTGTGTTATGTAGGAAAGAAGGCAGCTCCATGGGGCCAGATGCACAGAATGAAAGGAGACATGAAACAGCTGAGCTGGTCACACCTGCCCCATCAATGCAGCTGTGGGAAGAAGGAAAGTCTTTGAAAGGCATCGCCAAAAAGACATGGGAAGAAGATAAAGAAGGTGGGTTTCAGGTTGTAGATGGGATAAATTGCTGAAAGACAGTATAAAGTCACTGGGGTGAAAAATACATAGAGCAAGGCAAGTCAGAGTCGGGGTGGGGAAGCTAATTTCTGCTGAGGAAGGAGACAGACAGGGCCTGGTTCAGTAAAAATAGGTTTGTGTGAGAGCCATGGGAGAGGGCAGTGAGGAGAGAAGACACAGAGGGGAAATGAGGGAAGACAGGAAGAAGGAAACCCCTGTTCCCTCAGAATAGAGGGTTCCTAAGGAGAGCCACAGTGAGGATAACTGGGAGGAAATAGCAGAGAATCTGAGCTCAGAGGAAACGGGACAAAGTAGTCAAGGGGGAAAATAAAAGGGGGAGTTTAAAGAAAGTCTCAAAAGAGTGTTTCAAGTGACAGGAAAATGTAGCCAAGCATAATTGAAAGGAGGACTATGTACTGCTGCTGGCAGAGGAATAAAGAATTCTGAGGGAAGAAGGGAAGGATGCGGAGAGAGTAAGGGAACAAGCATGTATTATATTGGGTTTCTGAGGAACCAGAATGCAATGTAGGTTTTGAAAGATTTGAGGGAGATTTGTTTGCTCTACTGGGGAGGAATTATAAATAGTTCATTATCTCGTTCAATCCTGGCAGTTCTCTCAAAAGTATTCTACAAATGTAAGATTGTAAGATATTGTTATATAATCAAATGCCTATCCTAAAATACTCACTTTGTACCAAGTACTGAATTTGTCAATGTAATAAAAAAGGTCAAGTTAAGAGTGTGTGTATATATATATCATACACACAAAAACATATATATTATGTAAAATTATATGTATCTATACATAAAAATAAAGATTTTAACCAGCAATTATATGCACCTATTAGATACTCAAAAGGAGCTCTGGTGACGCAGTGGTTAAAGTGCTTGGCTGCCTACCTAAAGGTGGGTGGTTTGAACCCACCCAGCCACTCTTTGGGAGAAAGATGTGGAGGTCTGCTTCCCTAAGGATCTATAGCCTTGGAAACCCTATGGGGCAGTTCTACTCTGTCCTATAGTGTTGCTATGAGTCAGAATCGACTCGATGGCAGTGGGTTTTGGTTTTGGTATCAGATACTCAATACTTTACTAAAATAAATAGGGGATGATAAAGAAGTGAATGATGCATATAGGAGTGTGGAATGAGATTCACATAGTATGGATACTGATGCATTGACAAGTAGAGGTAGATATCAAAGTAGCACAATTGATCATAATAAGTTTTCACTGATGGGATTAAGAAAATGGGTTTTAGGCTTTATGACTGGCATATGGTTATTGCCAAAGATAACACATTGTCTTTCTTTTATGGGCACCATCACTGCTGAAATTTCTTTTTCATATATTTCAGTTGGTTTTCTTCCATTGGGTATTCGACTTCTTCAGGATCTGAGTTTGAATTTACCTTAGTGTGCCCAGTACAGTTGGTTTCTTTTCATCTGCCTCTCATCCATCCGCATTACCAAGGAGAAAGCTTGAGCCAGTCCAGGGAACAGAGAGCTGCTGGAATACAACAGAATAGGGTAAGAGCAACTGCTCTCCTAAGTGGCATCCCATGTAAAGATCACAGAAATCACTACTGTCTTGATTCTATCCCCACAGCAACCACAGTGACACATTCTTGCTGTTTTGTCTTCCTTGTTTTTGCTGTTAGGATCACTGGACATTATCATTTAGTGTAAAAATATTGACTTTAACACTTAGGAACATGCAACACATACAGACATTCTGTCTTAATAAATTAGGTGTTGAATTATTAATATTTCAATCTTTTTAAAATGCATTTTTTTATTATGATGAAAATATATATAATAAAACATGCCACCTCAACAATTTCTACCTGTACAATTCAGTGACATGGATTACATTCTTCAAGTTGTGCACCCATTCTCACTATCCTTTTCCAAATCATTCCACCACAACTAACATAATGCCCCCCAAGCAAACTCGCGAAAGGAACCCTGGTGGCTCAGTGGTTAAGTGCTCGGCTGCTAACTAGAAGGTTGGTGGTTCAAACCACGGGAAAAAGATGTGCAATCTGCTTCTGTAAAGATTACGGCCTTAAAAACCCTATGGGGAAGTTCTACTCTGTCCTGTAGGGTCACTATGAGTTGGAATTGACTCGATGGCAATGGGAAAGCCGGCTCTCCCTCTCCCCCTTTCTCCAACTCCTGGCAACCACTAATAAACTTTGGTTTCTGTATATTTGCTTATTTAATGTAAGTGATATCATACAGTATTTGTCCTTTTGTGACTGACTTATTTCTCTCAGCATGATGTTTTCAAGATTCATCCATATTGTGGCATACATCAGGATTTCATTTCTCTTTACCACTGAGTAGTATTCCATTGTGTTTAAATGCAACATTTTGTTTATCCATTCATCTGTTTGTGGACATTTTGGTCATCTCCACCTTTTGGTTATTGTGAAAAGTGCAACAGTGAACGTTGGTATACAGGTTTCTGTTTGCATTTCTGCCTTCACTTCTTCTGGGTGTCTACCTAGGATTGGGATTACTGGGTCATATGGTAGTTGCATCTTCCAGTTTTTTAGGAATGTTTCAATTTGTTTATTTTTAAAATAACTATTGTGTTTTTTAAAAAATACACATTAATTAATTTAGAATTTTAATTAATTAGAATTTGTAATTAATTAATTAGAATTTTTCAGACCATACTCACTCATCTTTCTGCTTCTCTACTTCCCCTTGGCACCTGCATACCACAAATGGCAAAACAGACTGTCATCATGTCTCTCTTTAATAAACTTAAAGAAGAATTTGTCATCTAAGATTGATCGATTTAACAATCCATCCCATCAATAAGGCACTAAATGAACCCCTTAGAAGATGACCTTACCTCAGAGATAGGTTTGGAGAAGCACTATTAGGAAATTCTAAAATGTGGTAAATATATGACATAATTTGGGAACAATAAATATTACATGATTTTCTGTAACTAGAGATCCATGAACTTTATAAATCTTTCTAACAAAGTATTAGTGTATTAAACAAATGGCTTGTGAACAAATAGAAAAGAGTCATTCATTCATTAATGCATTTATTTAATAAGCGTTTACTGAACATCTGTATGTGCCAGGTACATTGGCTTAAGTAGACCTTACATACAGTGCTTTTACCATAATCTTTCCTTTAAAAACTATAAAGGTGATTCATAGCTGTAATTTAATTATATACCTTTTTAGCAGTATTATTATATGAACATGTTTATGAAGCAACAAAGAAAAAAAAAACAACTCAGTGTTAACTTTATATCAAATCTTCATGGTAGCTGTAATATTGATTGTTAGTTTTTGATAGAAAACAAGTTTACTCCTAACTCCTTAAATCACTTATTTTGTGGTTTTAAAAATGCCTGTGTAATTGAAAACATCCTCTGGAAAGTATAAAAGTGTATCTTCTTAAAATTTTTATATGGATTTCAAATCCTGAAGAGAGAAACATTTTCATAATATAATTTTTCAAGAGTTTCTCCTCAGAGTCTAAACTGCTCCAAGTTCAAGACTGTTTTCTCCCTAATCGTATGAATATTTTATGTAACTGTAATATTCCATTATATTAAGATAAATCAAGCTTGCCTCTTCTTTGGACAATTTATCTGATATAGTCTTCTAATTCGGAGGGACTATACTTTTCTTAGAGCTTAGAATTTCATTGAATTTCTGAGAATAAAAATGCAAGCAACTCATTATTCTTGCCTATGGGGAAAGGAGCAAGGGGACATAAATGAAATACAAGGGTAATCCCTAAAACTCATTTTAATGATTACTTTCAGCTCCTTTCTTTAATAAAGCTTCTGTGGTGAGGCTCACAATGAGCTGGCAGGACTGGCTGTGGTTTCACCCCTTCTCCCCACCTGTGGGCTCACTGGAGCAACTCCTGGGTGAAATGGACTAGAGTCAGGTATCAGAAAGGCAGCAAAGGGGAAGCCTGGTGATGGAACATAAATATACATTAAATTAATCTTTCTCCCCCCGAGATTCCAGAGCACTTTGCTCTACTTCTGTAGTATTCCTTCCCACACTGCTTTATAGTTAGTTAGGTGTCTGCCTGGATCCATTGTCATTAATTCATTAAAAAAAAATATTTGACTGTTTCCTTTGTGTAAAGTGCTAGGAGTCTGTGGAGAAAAATGAAGATTATGTCTTATTTGGGCATGCCTTTTTTTGGTATCTTTAAGATACTAAACCACTACCTGCATGTCAGTTTGTCATACTGTGGTGGCTTGCATGTGGCTATGATGCTGTAAGCTATGCCACTGATACTTCACCTGCCAGCAGGGCCACCCATGGTAGACAGGTTTTAGCAGAGCCTCCAAACTAAGACAGACGAAGAAGAGAGGCCTGGCAATGTACTTTTGAGAATTAGCCGATGAAAACCCTGTGGATCACAAGAGAATACTGCCCAATATAGTTCTGGAAGATGAGCCCCCTAGGTTGGAAGGCACTCGAAATACACAGTGACCACAGCAATGGACTCAATGATTGTGAAGATGGTGCAGGACTGGGTAAGTTTCATTCTGCTGTATGTGGGGTCTCCTTGAGTTGGAGCCAACTCGATGGCAGTTAACAATAACAACAACAAGGTACTAAAATGGACAGGAAATTCCATGGATTCAACCTATGGGTGAAACATTGCCAGCTAGAGCAGCAATGAGGCACTGAATGGAGTTCTTCCCAGGCCTCCTGCATGCACTTCTTTTGATTCCAGTGTGATTTACATTCGTCTGTGAGCAGGTTTGGTTTTCTGGGTATTTTTTCTGCTTCATTTCTGCTTTTGTGACAAAAGAGTATTGGTGTAGCCTTTTTGAATTTATGATCTTATTTTCTAAATTTTCCTATTACCATGAAGGTTCACCTCTGGTTTCAAACTAGCAGAGGCCTAGCTTTAGACTTGTCTATAGACCATTCTTATGCCCCAACTCAGCTCAGCCCTTCTTAGAATTATATGTCGTCACACCAACACTTGATTAATGGTTCATCTCACCTAATTATATCCAGTGACTCAGCTATACACACATGCGCACATACATACACACACAGTACACATCTTAGTACTATTACCCATTTCTGTTGAGTCAATTCTGACTCATAGTGACCCAATAAAGACAAAATCTGAGAATAACTAAAATATCTTTGAAGAGTGGATTGGTTAAATAAATTATGATACATCCCCATGAAGAAATTCAGTACAAAAATTTGACATCATATTTTAAAATAATATTTAAATAATATAAAAGTACTATTAATATTCAATGATAAAATAAAAAGAAAAAATGTATGTATAACCCAAACTAAACCTGTTGCCGTCGAGTCAATTCCGACTCATAGCAACCTTACAGGACGGAAGAGAACTACCACCATAGGGTTTCCAAGGAGTGGCTGGTGTATTTGAACTGCTCACTTTTTGGTTAGCAGCCGAGCTAACCACTGCACCACCAGGGCTCCAAATGTATGTATAGTAACACCTAATTTTAACTTAACTAAATAGATAAATGATAAGTAGATACACACATGATTATCAGGAAATTATGAGAAGAACATACCTAAATCATATTGATTATTTTTTTTTCCCCTTTACATTCTTCTGGGAGTCCCTGGGTGGCACAAATGGTTAAGTGCTTGACTACTGACTGAAAGGTTGTCAGTTTAAACTCACCTAGTGAAGTCTTGTAAGAAACGTTTGGTGATCTGCTTCCGAGAAGTCACAACCATCGAAAACCCTACGGAGCACAATTCTACTCCAACGCACTTGGGGTCGCCATGAGTTAGAATTGACTCAATGGCAACTAATAATAACTGGTAATATTCTTCCATATTTAGCATTTAGTATGTTTATAATCCGATAAAGTACATTTTAGTTAGCAAGTAAAGGAGTTTACTGTCTCATAGAAGTAGAATTAAATCATTTATTCAACAAGTATTTTTGAGTACCTACTACAGGCAGGCACTATGATAGATATTAAAGAATCAAAATGAACAAGCTCCTGCCTTCTTTGATTTTAGATTGGTGAATACTGATAAATAGATGATTATCATGTCTTGGAAGGATCCCTGGTAGTGCAATAGTTAAAGCACTTGGCTGCTAACTGAAAAGTTGGCGGTTGGAACCCACCGGAGGGAAAGAAATAGTAGTCTACTTCTGAAAAGATTATAGCCTTGGAAAGCCTGTTGGGAAGTTCTACTCTGTTCTGTATGGTTACTATGAATTGGAATTGACTCGACCACAACAGGTTTCATAGTGTTTTGGCCTGTATCTTACCTATAGTAAATGTCCAATAAATGTTTATTTAATAATCAGGGGAGAAATAATTAAGGAATGGCTGTACAAATAAGTCCTGGAAAGGACCAAATGTTAAAATTGCCCATTGTCACCAGTGCCACCTGTGAGAGACAGCATGGGCAAAGTGGAAAGAGCCAAAAGTTTTAACCAGTTGCAGTTAAAATGTCATATTTTACAAAATTTCCAGAACCATAGTTATGTCAATGCATTGTTTAAGCCCCTCCCAGGGCCTTGGAAGAGGCTCATGCACATGTGAGGCCTTGAGCTCCATTAGCTTCATGGTAGACCTGCCGCTGGTTGGGGTACATTGGGGTACCTGATTTTGAGACACTAAGACATTAAAGGCAAGGAGGGAAAATCAGGGCTGCATTAAACAGAGGGAATGTGAATTTTTCATTTTGTTATCCAAAAAAATTAGATACCTCACACAATTGTATTTATTTTCTACTGTTGAAGAAATTACTACAGATTTAGCAGCTTATAACAACACCTATTTATTATTTTACAGTTCTATAGGCCAGAGGTCTCAGTGGCTCAGCTGGTTCTCTGCTCTGGACCTCACAAGGCTGAGACAGCATTGGATGGATGGGCTCTTATCTGGATGGTCTAGGGAAGAATCCACTTCCAGGCTCATTCAGGTTGTTGGCAGAATCCAGTTCCTCATGGATGCAAGTCTGAGGTTGCAGTTTTCTTTCTGGCTAACAGCCAGGGCCCTTTCTGCTTCTAAAGGCTTCCTGCACTCTTTCTCACATGACCCTCTCTATCTTCAAACCAATAGCACTTAGAGTTTTTGTTCTGAGTATCTCTGACTTCTCCTGAAACTTTTGTCATCAGCTGTAGAAAACTATCTGATTTTAAGGGCTCAGGTGATTACATCAGGACCACCAGATTATCTCACTACTGTGCCATATAACATAACATAATCATGACAGGGCTGTTTCATCATATTCACAAGTTCTGGGGATTAGAGAGGACATCTCTGGGGGACATTCTAGAGATTCTGTCTGCCACATACATTAAACAGAAAACAAGGTTTCTACCCTCCCTGATTACTGAGTTCCTCTCCTGGGCCAGGTAATTCACTATATAGTTTACATGTATTATTCCATTTAGTCCTTCTAGCAAGCCTACGAAGTTAGTGTTAACCTGTTAGAAGTCAAGAAATCATACACACTTCATTTACAAGTGCAGAAGAAATGTACATTTTTTTCTTGAGCTGATCTAACCTTCCTGAATTAAATTATTTTATTTAGCCCAGTAACCTTAATAATTCAAAAAAGTTTCAGCATAAAGCTTTTCAGCATCTTTTTAATAACATGCAGTCTTAAGAGTTTCTCCCCTGCTCTTCTCCTTTCCATGATGTTAGTTGCTGATATAAGGGAGATGTGTAACTTGCCATTAGTTTTGCTTGGTACCTGGGTGTTCTGCTGGCAAATGTTGCTGAAGCTTCTAGCTCCCCTCTTTTTCTCCTCTCTATCCCCTCTTCTCACTCTCTTTTCTATACTCTCCTCTAGTCTTCTCTTTCTTCTATTCCCTCTTTTCCCTCTCTCCCGTCATGTCTCCTCTTCTGCTCATTCATCTGCACTCTGGACTCTGCCTTGTGAAACCCTTGCTAGCACTGTGAACATCCTGATTTGGAAAGTAACCTCTTTGATGTTGAGGTTCCCGTATCTCATCAAACGCACCTTTGCTTTGAGGTTATCTACTGAGAGAGGGAGACTGAGAGGTACATTAGACTACTTAATTTCTTGTGTCCTGTTTCCCTTCTTTCCCCGTAATCCTCCGGAGTCTAAAGAGGAGGGAGATTCCTTCTTCACCTCTCTTTTCTGTCTGTATATCCACATTGGAAGGAGTGTGTTCCACTTTCTCTGTATTTTACCCCCATTCTTCACTGTCAGGCTTTAATGGGGATTGGGTGTATGAGTGTGAGACAGATCAGGGCAGTTTCTCAGCCTTAGCACTATTGACATTTTGTGCTGCATAATTCTTCGTTGTAGGATGCTTTCCTGTGCATTGTAGGCATCCCCCTCCTGTACCCATTAGATGCCAGTAGCACACACCCCTCCAGTTGTAACAACCACATAGGTCTCTAGATATGGCCAAATGCCCCCCAAAACACCAAAAAGCAAACCCGTTGCTGTCAAGTTGATTTCGGCACATAGTGACCCTGTAAGACAGAGTAGAACTGCCTCATAGAGTTTCGCAGGAGTGGCTGGTGGTTTCGAACTGCAGACCTTTTGGTTAGCAGCCAAAGCTCTTAACCACTGCACCATCAGGGCTCCAAAATAGTGTCTGCCTCCCCCTCGGGGAATCGAACCCTGGTCTCCCGGGTGACAGGCAGGGATACTCACCACTATACTAATGAGGACAGTAAACCAGGGGATCAAAATCACTTTATTTGAAAACCATTGGTTTAGAAATAAATCAGTTGCCCTGGAATCAATTCCAATTCATGGATACTCTATGTGTGTCAGAGTAGAACCGTATTCCCTAGGGTTTTCAATGGCTGATTTTTTGGAAGTAAATCACCTGGCCTTTCTTCTGAGGTGCCTCTGAGTGTACTTGAACCTCCGACCTTGAGCGCATTAACCATTTGCACCACGTAGGGGCAATGGTTTAGAGATAAAGCTAAATGAAATGAGGGCATTAAAAACCGTATGCCCATTAGCCTTCCTATCTTCAGGTTTAAAAGTTGTAAAAGGTCAAATAGTTCTTAAACAGCAGATCAGGGAGTCATACCCAAGTCAAATGCCATCTTCATTGCCAATAGGGAGTCATACCTCTCACTCCAGCCTTGTGGAGTCCAAGCCTGCTGAGCATCTGGCAACATCAGCCGCATGGATACCTGAAGGGAAAAAAGTGCAGACTGGGAAGAAAGAGCACAGTGAGAATAAATTTGCTAATCACAACTCTTTTGAACACCTGCCCACTTCTACGAGGCGCTCATCAAACTGACTTGGTTGGAAATGACCCCTGGAGGAGGGGAAGGCAGAGTATAGGTAGAATCTCAAGGTGCTTGATTGTATGACTCAAGAACTCCAAGTGATTCAAGAGGCACTTCACTTCTTAGACTGGAAAGCCCTTGAGGAGTGCATACAGCATGGATGCACTTAGACAGAGCACTTCTTATGTCTTCAGCAACAACAGTGTTTCAAACAAAATGTGTTAGATCTTTAAAAGAGCCTTTTCTGACTTTATTTACATGCTCAGAAACCTGATACCTAACCTGAAGTCAGGGGTATGACATTGTCATCTCTACCATCCCAGTGCCCAGCACAGGGCCTGGCACTGAGTAGGTGCTTGAAATACTTTTATTAGATAAATTCCTGCTGGCTTAGTGTCAGCTCCTCTTGACACTTTTCAGTTGCCACATGTGCCATCCTGCAATTAGGTTTCCTCTCTCCCCTTTTCTACCCGTTCCTTCTTAAAAATGAAAGTGTGAAGTTTGACCTACAGTTACTATTGACCCAGAGGTGGAGAGTTCTGTCCTTGGGCAAGTGAAAGCGTTCTCCTGTGAATGACAGCCAGGGAGAGCTCTGTGAAGAGGCACAACTTTTGGAAAGGGATAGGTTTTCATTAGCAAGATGGATCTGCAGAGGAACACCTATAAATGATAAAGCCTGTGCTCTGAAATTAGAAAGACTTGGGCTCGAATGGCAG
Source organism: Trichechus manatus latirostris (assembly GCF_000243295.1). Lineage (NCBI taxonomy): Eukaryota > Metazoa > Chordata > Mammalia > Sirenia > Trichechidae > Trichechus > Trichechus manatus. Next base: position 1,200,559 of record NW_004443969.1, read on the forward strand.
CTTCATGGCTCACTGGGCAAGTCACGTAACCTTTCTAAGTTTAGTTTCTTCTTTTGCAAAATGAAGAAAGTTTCAAGCAAAATTGAGAAATTTAGTTGAATTAATGAGTATAGAACAGTTATCTTACTAAAAACTCAAACCAAACCCATTGCTGTCAAGTTGATTGCAACTTACGGCAACGAAATTGGAGTACATCTGTGAATCTTCAAATTCAGAAATAACGATAGATCATAATTTCCCTCAGAAAACTTATATTTTTTGGCTATGAACCATCGATTTTTTATGATCTTTACACCTTGTTTAGTAGTTTCCTTGCTTTTCAGAGCTTTTTTCCCTACAAATAAAGTATTTGAGCCACCTAATTAAAGATTTTGCTTATGTGACAATGAAAATAAAACACAAAAGATATCCTGAGATAATTTTAATATTTTATTTTCCTTCACTTGGCTCATTCACTAATTAATTACCTCCTCTCTCACACTGCAGACCTGGTGGTGAAATGGGTAAGAGCTCAGGAAGCTAACCAAAGGTCAATGGTTCAAATCCACCATCTGGTCCTTGGAAACCCTATGGGGGCAGTTCTACTCTGTCCTGTGAGTTAGAATTGATTCTACGGCAATGGGTTTTTTTCTCTCACACTGACCTCATAGCAAGTCCCATCAAAGTTATGCCTCAGCAAAATAAACCCATCTCACTTGTGGATTTTGGAGTGGCTTAAGGAGAGTAGGAATTGTCAGCAGTACATCAGGAGGCAGTAGAGTGCGATTCTCTGAGGAGACTCCGTGGACATACCACTTGAGTTGACTCCCATTTCCACAACCGCCTGTGTGACCTTGGGCTCAACTGTTTTCTGCTTCAGCATCTCACCTGTGAAATGGGGATGATGATAATAGTACCTACCTTGTTGAATTGTTGAAAGGACAAGAAGAGTTAATTTATCTGAAGACGTTTGAATAGTGTCTGAACTGTAGTAACCAAACCAAAAACCAAACCCATTGCCATCAAGTTGATTCTGACTCATAGCAACCCTATGGGACAGAGTAGAACTGCTCCATAGGGTTTCCAAAGAGCGCCTGTTGGATTCAAACTGCCGACCTTTTAGTTAGCAGCCATAGCTCTTAACCACTACACCACCAGGTTTTCCCTGAACTATAGTAGATACTCCATAAATATTCACTCTTACCATTTGTGAATAGTAGGGGCTTACTTTTTAAAAAAAGTATATTTTAATAGGAACAAAGAATGGTTTCCCTCATTTTCCCTGCACCCCACCTTTCACACAACATACACCCTCCCTGAGCATGGCAGCCTGTTCCTCATCATAGATCCTGATGATATGTACTCCTTGAGCTCCAGGTTATAAATCGAATCCAGCAATGACAAATAGTTCTCAATTTTCAGGCAAACTCTGAACAATTGTATTAACTACCTGAACTGAAGTTTGATAAGATTTCTGTCATGGATTGAATTGTGTCCCCCAAAAATATGTGTCAACTTGGTTAGGCCATAATTCCCAGTATTGTGTGGTTGTCCTCCATTTTGTGAGTTGATGTAATTCTCTTATGTGTTGTAAATCCTAATCTCTGCCTATGGTTAATGAGGCAAGATTAGGTTATGTTACAGAGGATTAGGTTGAGGTGCAACACACTTACTCAGGTCACTGCCCTGATCTGATGTAAGCGGAGTTTCCCTGGGGTGTGGACTGCATCACCTTTTATCTTACAAAAGATTAAAGGAGAGAGAAACAAGGAAGAAGATATGGACCTCATACCACCAAGAAAGAAGCACTGGGAGCGGAGTGTGTCCTTTGGACCCAGGATCCCTGCACTGAGAAGCTCCTAGACCACGGGAAGATTGATAACAAGGACCTTTCCCCAGAACTGACAAGAACAGAAAGACTTCCCGTAGAGCCATTGCCCTGATTTCAGACTTCTAGCCTCCTAAACTGTGATACAATAAATTTCTCTTTGTTAAAGACATCCACTTGTGGTATTTCTGTTACAGCAGCACTAGATAACTAAGACAGTTTCCAAAGCCATGTCCTGATTCAGTGGGAAAGAAGTCTTGCAATGGATTAAGAATATCTGCCATGAGTGGAAGAAAAGGAAGGGCTATATATGTTCTATTTGTGAATTTGTCCATGGTTCTTTACACATGATGGTGGATGCAAGGCAAAATTTCTTAAAATTACACAGCTTGAGAAAGATCTTAACTGTGTCCTCTATAAAACTACATTTGCTACCGCTAGAGCCCAATTTAGCCATCGATGTGGACTCCAAGGGCAGATGTGCCACGGCAGGTGCTAGGAGCTGTCCGTCCAGGTGCAGGTAATAACAGGGTGCAGTGCCTGTGAAGAATTTAATAAAAAATAAAATAAAATAATGCAAAAATTGGCCTTTTTTATTGTCACTATATTCTAGCAATTCTAAACAATGTCAGTAAAAATATATTCCTCTCTGAGAAAAGCATATTGCTGGTCTGTGTTAAACTAACACTGTGGTTACTGTGGAGTTTTTAATTAGATAGATATATAGATGATAGATAGATGATAGGTAGATAGATGTATGATAGATATGTATACATAGATATATATGCATGTATACATATATATATATATATATGCCTTAAATTAATATGTTTTTATTATCTATCCTTTAATAAACATTGTATTATACTAGAAGTTTATTTGGAAAACCCCCAGTTATACAGTTGGCCTCAGACATATGTGGCCTTATCTACACATTTATTTTGAGAGTTTAAGCTCATCCAACATGTGATTCGTGTCTCCTGTCCCTGTAGGTTTGGAATAAACAATGACAGCACAGGTATTGTAAGGATGAAGAAATGAAACTTGCTTCAATTCGTCCTTCAAGGTGCAAATCATTTGTGAACTTTGCTAAATTCACTGTTTTGAAAGTATGTTTTTAATGCCCTTTTATTTCTCCTCCAGTCCTTTTGGGAGTCCTTGGGTCATGCAGACAGTTAACATGCTCGCTCAGCTGCTAATCGAAAGGTTGGAGGTTCGAGTCCACCCAGAGGTGTCTCAGAAGAAAGCTTGGCTATCTACTTCTGAAAAATCAGTCACTGAAAACCCTGTGCTGCAAGTTCTATTCTAACACATGTGGGGTCACTATATGTTGGTGTCAACTCAGTGGCAACTGGGTTAGGTTTTTTTTTTAATCTCTTTTAAAATTTTTTTCAGTTAAAATTACTTCCGATCTATTTATTTATTTATTTATTTTTATTATTGTTATTATCATTTACTGACAAGGCTGTATATACAAAATTCAATAAAATGTCACTGTGTTTGTTTTCTGGCTGTCATTATCATTTTCATGATTAATATTGAAAATAATTTAGTCATATGGAGGGAGAAGTGCTAAAAACTACCCCCTTTAAGTGTCAGATACGTTTAGTATGCTACTGCTTCTGAATGCTCTGCTGCCCTCACCACCACCCTAGACTGTCATTTCATTGGGAAAAGACTATAACATTTTCCCAATCTATATTATTATGCCTTTAAGCAAGTCAGTTTTCAGTTGTATAAATGGCCCTGAATTGTATAGAAATAAGCCCTATTTGGTTTTGACAATATTATAATCACACTTTCATATTAAACTGTAAAGGCAATACCCGTGTTAATTTGCACAGAAGCATAGATGCATTTTTTGATAATATGTAATTTTTGTTATTAACCATAATAGTCATCCATCAAATACTACAATCTGCTAAGACTTACCATAATATATTTTTCCTTACCCCAAGGAATTCACATTTAAAAATAGACGTAATAGAGGTCTACAAATGGTGAGGAAAATGGTGCCAAATGCTACTCTTTCACAGAAAAACAACTTTTAGAAATGCATGCCCACAGGTACAAAAGTGTGTAGTGTAACTATGAAGTCGTGCAACTGGTTATTAAATGCCATAGAACATACTGATCTAAAAGTCTGGTGCTCTTTTCCAAGAAGGCTTTTTGAGGGACTGTATACATATTGTCATGATGCTACCTTTGCTCTTATAATTTTTGAAAAGAATTTATGTTTAATTAATTTGTGTATATTGCTATCTGTCTTTGTGATTTATCGCCATGTGGCTCCACTGAGATGTATTTGCTTTGTAACCAGAGTACAAAATTTACAAAGGCAAATCAAAGTTCAATAAATCAACAGCACATTTTTAAACCAGTGTATGTTAAAAAACCATGATCATGATTGAATATAGAGCAAAATATGTGTCTAGGTCAATTGTTTCTCAACTTTAGATTTTATAAAAGAATGACCATTTGGAGTCAATGAATTTTCACTGGAAAGGGGTCTAATTGGTTTAGGCCTGGTTATTTAAAAAAAAAAAAAAAACAGTTGCAGTTGAGTCGATTCTGATTCATGGAGACCTGTAATGGATTGAACTGTATCCCCCCAAAATATTTATTGTAAATCCTAACTCCTATGCATTTTCTTTATTATTTAATGAGGTCATATCAGTGTAGGGTGTGTTTTAAGCCAATCACTTTTGAAATATAAAAAGAGCAGATTAGGCCCAGAAGCAAGGAAGTACAGATGGAGGAAGACATGAAGATCAAGAAGCTAAACAGAGATAAGGACCTTCACCCAAAGCCAATCAAGGACCTTCCCCTAGAGCTAACCAAGAGAAAGCCTTCCCCTAGAGCTGGTGTCCTGATTTTGTACTTCGAGCCTCTTAACTGTGAGAAAATAAATTTCCATTCATTGAACTCATCCACTTGTGATATTTCTATTAGAGCAGCACTAGATAACTAAGATAAGACCCCGTGTGTGTCTGAGTACAACTGAGCTTCATAGGGTTTTCAATGGCTGATTTTTTGGAAGTAGATCATTAGGGCTTTCTTCTGAGGTGCCTCTGTGTGAACACAAATCACCAGCATTTCTGTTAGCAGCCAAGCACGTTAACTGTTTATACCACCCAGGGACTCCATGCCTGGTTATAGGCCCATCCATTCTTCTGGACTAGCTAGCAGTGAAACCAGTAAGGTTAGGTTTGCAGGGTGAATAGTGAAGCTGGGATGCAGAGAAGCAGGAGCTGCATGGGTGACTGCCTGTGCTATCTCAGTTTCACGAAAACATCCCTTCATTTTAGACATACTGAGTATCTGCCACATACTAGGCATTGTGCAAGCGCTGGATGCTCTTGAGTTCCACAAATGTTTATCATGTGTGTAATCTGCAAGAATAACCCTCGCTGTCCTACAAGGCTTGAGCATTATGACACAGTATGGTCCTACTAGGTAACCTTTTGCTAGACACGTCAGTGATATGAGAGTTAGAAAACCTTCCATAACCAAGTAGGGGGGTGGCCTGAATAGAAGAAGCATCAGCATTGACGAAGCTTCAAAACTCATTGCCTTCTAGTCTATTCTGACTCATAACAACCCTATAGGACAGGGTAGAACTGCCCCCGTAGGATTTTCAAGGCTGTAAATCTTTACGGAAGCAAACTGCCACATCTTTCCCCCACAGAGAGGCTAGTGGGTTCAAACTGCCAACCTTTCAGTTAGCAGCACAGCAACTTTAACCACTGTGCCACTGGAGCTCCAACTGATGAAGCTTAGAGTATATGTAGTCCCAGCTCTGCAAGTGAGAGCTGGACCAGTGTTTTTCCACATCCAGTAACCAAATCTCAGTGAGATTGATGAGTGCACATGGGCCTTTGAAGAAGCAGCAGACACTGCAATATGCTTGCCATAGTGGAGAACATGATTATATGTACTTCCACCTCAGTCAGTGCTCTTTCATAGCAGTGTGTGTTTACCTGCTACATACCTTAATGCTTCTTAACAAAACATACCACTAGCGGGTAGCTTTAAAGAACAAAAATTTTCTTTTGGAGCTAGAAGTCCAAATCAAGATCTTGGCTGTGGGCCTCTCTCCCAGTTTCTGGCGACCACTGGCAATCCTTGCTGTTCCTTTGCTTATAGATGATCCACACATGGTGTCTGTCTTCACCCTGTGTATGTGTCTGTGTCTATTCTGTTTTTTATAAGACACCACTCAGAAGTGATTAGGTTTAGGATCCACCGTACTCTGGTATGGCCTCATTAAAATAACAAAAGAAAAACCATATTTCCAAACAGAGTCATATTTACAAGTACAGGGGTTAGAACTTCAAGATAATTTTGGGGGGGACATAATTCAATACACAACATTGTGTAGGGATGAGCTGCCTCAAAATCACCTAGGTTTCTTTATAAACACGTAAGTCCCTAGAGTCCCATTCCAAACATGGTTGGAAATGAAGGCCAGGAAGATTCACTTTTACTCTGCTCCCCAAGTGAGTTTTGTGAAAATTAATTTTTGATTAAAAATATATACATATAGTATACATAGATATAATTTTACATAAATGCTTGAATAAAATATCATACCTGTTGTTTTCATAATTATGTGAAAATTTTTTTTTTGTACTTGCCCCCCATCTCACTCTCACTTCTCATTTGGTTAGTTTGGTGCAGTGGTTAAGTGCTTGGCTGCTAACCGAAAGGTTGGTAGTTCAAACCCACCAGCCGCTCCATGGGAGAAAGATGTGGTAGTCTGCTTCCATAAAGATTATAAGTCTTGGCAAGTCTATGGGGTGATTCTACCCTGTCCTATAGGGTTGCTATGAGTCAAAATTGACTTGACGGTAACAAGTTTGGTTTTGGTTTATGTTAATCACCTTGGATGTATTTTTCCATACTTTTCACCACTCCTGTGTTCACATCTACATAGACACAGATATAGATACATTGGCTTTAACAACCTATGTGGTGACACATGCTTATAGTTTAGTCACGATTTTTCAAATACAGGATCATATTATATACATTATTCTGCATCTTTCCTCACCTAACAATATTGCACTGAAATCTCCAGGTTAATTTTTATAACTGTAACTTATTTTATAAAAGAAAGAAAAAACAGAAAAACTTTGCTGTCGAGTCAATTCTGACTCATAGGGCTGTTATAGGACAGAGTAGAACTGCCCCATAGGATTTCCAAGGTGGTTCTAACTGCTGACCTTCCGATTAGCAGCCGAACTCTTAACCACTGCACCACTGATTTTATAATAGCTACAAAATATTTTATCTTTTGCATATGCCATAACTCATTCAACCATTTCTCTATGATGGGTATTTACTTTTTGTTGGCTGCTCTGTACAATACTGCAAGCAACATCTATGTCTTACATACTGGTGCCATTAATCCTATGGGGAATTCCTTGAATCAGAAGAACTGAGTCAAAATACATAACCATTTTTAATTTTTACATAATCACCATGTATCTTTTCAAAAAATAACTGTGACCATCCACATCTCAACAATCAATGTTGCAATATGAATTTCAGTAATATCTTCAATAGCAATAATGCTTATTAGTGTTCTAAGTATTTTCAGTTCTGTGATTTATAACAGTTATTTTATTTTTCAGACTGCTGACTAGTACTAAGTTTAAGCAAATTTTCATATGTTTATTGACCATTTGGATTTGTTCTTCTCATATCCTTTGACAAATTATTGGACATTTATGATGATTTTAGTTTGGCATTATAAAAGTTCTGCAACAGGCAACTTGAAGCATAACAGTCTCTGTTAGGTGGTGCTTTTTGTTCTCTGTGTGTGCATATGTGTATTTTCTAACATAAATTGTTAGAAGCACAATTTGTGGTGGAAATACATTTATATTTTTATGGCTCTGGACACATTGCAAAACTGTCATTTGGAATAGTTTTATTAGTTTACAGAAACATTAGCAGTGTACAAAAAGGCCCATATCCTTTCACAGTCACTGATATGTGGCATAATCTCTGCTAGTTTGATAGTTAAAAAATGGAATTTCATTGCTCTATTTTGTATTATTTAGTTTTAACTTACTAGTGATGTTGAACATTTTTCTTATATTTACTAACTATTGATATTCTGTCTGATGTCTGTGCCATACATCATAATACTCACCATCCCCCATATCAAATATAATATCTAGACATTAAGAAACATAATAAATTGCAACCCAGAAATGTACTTACCTACATATGTTATAAAATGGAACCACCCCATTTGTACTCTGGCAATGTGAACACTAGTAGATTTCTCTTTATTTATTTTAAACTGAGCTAGAAAAGTTGGTCTGCAGACTTCCTGGCTAGTATCTTTTACAATATCACGCTACTCATTAGATTATTTACTCCCTTTAGTCCTTTAGAAAACCACTCATCTATCTGTTTCTTGTACTGTGGTGGTTTTCATGTCACTGTGATGCTGGAAGCTATGCCACAGGTATTTCAAATACCAGCAAAGTCACTCATGGTGGACAGGTTTCGGCAGATCTTCCATACTAAGACAAACTGGGAAGAAGTACCTGACAATCTACTTCTGAAAAAACCTGCCAGTGAAAATCTTATGGACAACAGTGGAACAATGCCTGATATACTACCAGAAGATGAGCCACTCAGGTTAGAAGGCACTCAAAATATGACTGGGTAAGTGCTGCCTCCTCAAAGCAGAGTGACATGGATGGAGTAAAGCTCTGTGACACATCATTTGCTGATGTGGCACGACTCAAAATGGGGAGAAAAAACTGCAAACATCATTAAACATTGGAATGTTGAATGTATGAAGTATAAATCAAGGATAATTTGAAGTTACCAAAAATGAAATGTAACACTTGAAAATCGATATCCTAGGCATTAGTGAGCTGAAATGGACTGGTATTGGCCATTTTGAATCAGGCAATCATACGGTTTACAATGCTGAGCATGACAAATTGAAGACAAATGGCATTGCATTCATCGTCAGAAAGAACATTTCAAGACCTATCCTGAAATACAATGCTGTCAATGATAGGATACTATCCATACACCTACAAAGAAGACAGTTAATATGACTATTATTCAAATTTATGCTCCAACCACTAATGCCAAAGTTAAAGAAATTGAAGATTGTTACCAACTTCTGCAGTCTGAAATTGATCAAACATGCAATTAAGATGCCTTGATAATTGCTAGCAATTGGAATGTGAAAATTGGAAACAAAGAAGAAAGATTAGTAGTTGGAAAATATGGCCTTAATGATAGAAATGATGATGGAGATCACATGCTAGAATTTTGCAAGAACAACCACATATTCACTGGAAAAACTTTTTTTCTAAAAGATAAATGGTGGCTATACATGTGGACCTTCCCAGATGGAATACACAGAAATCAATTCAACTATATCTGTGGAAAGAAAGGATGGAGAAGCTCAATATCATCAGTCAGAACAAGGTCAGAGGTGGACTGCAGAACAGATCATCAATTGCTCTTATGCACGTTCAAGTTGAAGCTGAAGAAAATTAAAATGAGTACACAAGAGCATAAGTACAGCCTTGAGTATATCTCACTTGAATTTAGAGACCATCTCAAGAATGGATTTGAGGTTTTGGACAGTAATGACCAAAGATCAGATGAGTTGTGGGGTGACATTAAGGACATCATACTTGAAGAAAGCAAAAGATCATTAAAAAGACAGAAAGGGGAAAAAAGATAACAAAATGGATATCAGAAGAAACTCTGAAACTTGCTCTCAAATGTAGAGTATCTAAAGCAAATGGAAGAAATGATGAAGTAAAAGAGCTGAAAAGAAGATTTCAAAGGGTGGCTAGAGAAAACAAAGTACAGTATAATAATGAAATGTGCAAAGACCTGGAGTTAGAAAACCAAAGGGGAAGAACACACTTGGCATTTCTCAAGCTGAAAGAACTGAAGAAAAAATTCCAGGCTCCAGTTGCAATAGCAAAGGATTCTTTAGGCAAAATATTGAATGATGCAGGAAGCAGAGGGCTGTGGGGACCGTGGTCTCGGGGAACATCTAGCTCAATTGGCATGACACAGTTTATAAAGACAATGTTCTACATTC
>NW_004443969.1:1210926-1312355 GCF_000243295.1 Trichechus manatus latirostris
AAAAAAAAAACCATCGAGGAGAGGGTTGTCATGTTGTGGGGTAGTTAACCAATGTCATAAAACAATATGTGTACTACTGTTTCATGAGAAACTATGTTCTGTAAGCCTTCACCTGAAGTACAGTAAAAAAAATAAATAAAATAGAAAAAAAAGAAGATGGAATACACAGAGTCACTGTACCATAAAAAAAAAATTGGTCAATGTTCAACCATATCAGGAGGTAGCATATAATCAAGAGCCAATGGTACTGAAGAAAGAAATCCAAGCTGCACTAAAGACATTGATGATAAACAAACAAACAAAAGAAACCAAACCTGTCGCTGTTGAGTCGATTCTGACTCATAGCGGCCCTATATGATGGAGTAGAACTACCCTATAGGGTTTCCACGGGGTGCCTGGTGGATTCAAACTGCCTACCTTTTGATTAGCAGCCAAGCCCTTAACCACTACACCACCAGTAGACTGTAGCTTCATCTGTCTAACTCATAAGGCCTATATGGCTGTTAGGTAAATTCCCTACCATACTATGCCTATTCCAAAGAAAAGTGATTGAACAAAATGCAGAAATTATCAAACAGTATCATTAACATCATATACAAGTAAAATTATTCTGAAGAGAATTCAAAAATGGTTGCAGCAGTACTTTGGCAGGGAACAGCCAGAAATTCAAGCCAGATTCAGAGGAGGACTTGGAAAGAGTGACATCATTGCTGATGTCAGATGGATCTTGGCTGAAAGCAGAGAATACCAGAAAGATGTTTCGCTGTGTTTTATTTACTATGCAAAGGCATTCAACTGTGTGGATCATAACAAATTATGGATAGCATTGCGAAGAATGGGAATTCCAGAACACTTAATTGGGCTCTTGAGGAAACTGTATACAGGCAAAGAGGTACTTGTTCCAAGAGAGAAAGGTGATACTGTGTGGTTTAAAATCAGGAAGGGTGAGCATCAGGGTTGTATTCTTTCACCATACTTATTCAATCTGTATACTAAGCAAATATACTATAAGTTGGAACTGACCCAATGGCACTTTGCAATAACAACAACAGTCCTTTAGAAAGAGCCCTGGTGCCAAAATGGTTAAGCCCTTACCTTGTAACCAAAAGGTTGGAGGTTTGTACATACCAGCTGCTCTGTAGGGGAAAGATGTGGCAGTGTGCTTCTGTAAAGATTACAGCCTTGTTACCCTACAGGAAAGTCCTTCTCTCTTCTAGAAGGTCGCTATGAGTCAGATTCGACTCTGCAGTGACAGGTTAGTCCTTTAGCTCTTGCCTCAAATGAGCTACATATGAACCAGGCTGGTGATTGCTTTCATCATTCTGAATACACACACACACACACACACACACACACACATATATGCACACAGACTTATATGTTTATATATATACACATGTATATGAGGGAGAGAGGAGGAAGATCAGATTGGCTTCATTATGGAAGAATTTTAAAGATTTAAAAAAAAATTAATTAAGCCACCAGAGCTAAAAAGGGTGTTGAAGCCCTGTATATCAATTTTAAACCAAGCCCTGTTTACGAATTCATCATCAGCCCAAATGTGGAGCGTACAGAAGTATCTGTCTTGGAATTTTGATTTGAGAAACATGAGAAAGGTCTGCTAATCACACAAGGTGAGGCCTAGAAGTAAAGACAGCCATATGCTCTTCTTGTCCTTGGTCTCTGTACTAGTCAACTCCGCGATTTTAGTGACCTTGCAGCAAAGGTTGTCAACTTTCTTACTTATTATATATGCACCAGACCATCCGTCTGCAAAGATTATGAGTCACTCAGAAGGGTGTCATTGCACCCTCTGATGGCTATCATTTTAATCCAGGAGAAACCAGGAAATGAGACTGAAGGCACAGCATAGATGGGCAGCCTGAGGGGGTGGGCAGATTTTTCCTGAACTGTTGGTGCAGGATGCCTGGCTGACTGTGCATATGTGTCAGCTCATTTTCAGTACCAGCTACACAGCCTAAATTCCTTCCTTGCTGATCACCTCCCTAAGTGTGTGTCCAGCCTGAAGTAGCATATGGTCGACACTCCTAGTCTGTACAATTGCTACTGTTTCCAGAGGAACTTCCTTGACCCTCTCTTGGCTATTCAGATTGAGCTAGGTGCCCCTCCTCAGTGTTTTCATAGCTCCCTGTGCTTCTTATGTCCTACTATTTACCACTGAATAAAACAAACCAAACTTGTTGCCTGTTGAGTAGATTCAGACTCATGGTGACCCCATGTGTTACAGAGTAGAACAGCTGCATAAGGTTTTGTTAGCTGTAATTTTTACAAAAGCAGACAGCCAGACTTTTCTTCTGTGCTGCTTCTCAGTGGGTTCAAACTGTTAACCTTTGGGTTAGTAGGTGAGCGCAAACGGTTTGTGCTGCCCACGGACCTCCTACACTGAATAGTTACTGCTTATCTGTCTATCATTTTGTCTAGAACATGAACTACTTCAGTGCAGAACTCGATCTTTTATCCCCGTATCCCTAAAGTCTTAGCACAGTGCCAACTACACAGTAAGCACTAATGAAATGTGTTTGCATAAATAAAGGATTAATGGATATACTTTTTCAGTTTACCAAATCCCATATAAAACTCTGGGTGCTGACCCAGGAAATTGAGGTTTCTACAAATCCTATGCAGACTTTTGTAGGTAAGGCTCCCTGGAATGTTGACTCTGAGATAGAGATTAATGTGCTGAAAGTTTATAGGGGCGTGCTTTCCAGATCAACCCTTGTGGGGGAAATGAAGGAAAGAGGAAAGAGCAGAGGGAGAAGCTGGGATGTGCTGCAGTCACAAGAAAAGACTCGCCACTCCCCCAGGGAGCTCTGGAGGTGTGATGGCCCTGCAAAGCTGTCTCCAATTGGGCCTTGCATCTAAGCCACTGTACACACACATAGAGCAGTCATTGGATGCTTGGCACATCCTAAGCTCTCAATACGTGCTTACTGAACCATAAAATCTTAAAGACAAAATATAGTGAATAGTTCTTCGACTGGGGAGACACTCTTATATAAGCCATGTTAAATGAGTTGCTCAGTTCAACTCTGTCATCTGCTAGTCTGGGGCAACAGGTCATTGTCACAGCTCCGGCAGCAACATCTCACCTGAGATCAGGAAAAGAACGTCATTAAGCCAGCTGATGTCCCTCGACATTCCCTCTGGCACACTCCCACTGCACCAGTCCCCGGTCTCCCTTTTTAAAAAGAGCAAGTGCTTTGGCAAGCATGTGGCTTCTCCTACGTTCCTCTTGTCATCCTGCCACCAGGCTCTGATCAGCGGGAAAATTCACTGCATCATAAATTCATAATCCGTTTTTCTCCGTATGCTCTGACCACCTTATGATATTCATAATTAAAACTTTATGAAGAATTATGGCTACTGAGACAGGTTGATTCAGTGCTGGTTGTAGAGCATCATAAATCACTGCAGCTTATTGTATAATTAGGCCCTAATAATTATTTCATCAATGTTAAGCAGAGTTGGCACTGGGCAAAAGTGTGAGGGGTCCCTGCATCCCCTGTGTGATGTCCTTTTAACATTATCCCTTGTCCCACTGATGGTACTTTATCTATGTATTTTTTTCTAGTCCCCCAGCTTTCTTTATTGTCAAATTCCTCCCCATCCTTCTGGGTGCTATTCTGTGCTGGCCTCCCTAGCTCACCCTCACCCCTCATTTGGGTTAGTTAGATTAATTACCTTGGACATACTTCTACAAAGATGCCATCTCTGAATATTCCCTCTCCCAATGATCTGAGTTCCACTGTATGTAGGAGCAGCAGCCTCATCTGTCTAACTCATACAGCCTCATGATGGCCTCCATGGTCCTTACTAAATGGCATCTTGTGCCTTGAATGCTTGCGTTTCTTTTAGCCTCCACTGACATGGTCCCTTTCCTATTTCGTCTGAATGTATGAGAGACAGTGTGATATCCAGGAGAGCACACATCAACTGGGGCTCCAATCCTACCTAACACTGTTACTTGTGTGATTTTGGCTGTTAGTTAAATCCTCTACCATAATGTTCTTAGCTACACAGTGGAGGTTATGCAAATATGACAGGTTTGGTTTCTGTTTTTAGCTCTGTGAATTTGTGAAAGTGATTTAAATTCCTTGAACTTCATTTTTCTTAGATACAAAATGGAGAAAATAATACATAACTTTCTTACTTTCTTACATAAGAAGGTCTTTTTTGCCTTAATGGAAATTAGAAAGAAGTAATGCATACAACATTATTATTATCAAATAAGTTGTATTTCCTTTGTATTTCCTTATTTGATAAAATTTTAGTGACTGATAATGGGTTATTTATATTGATGTAAGAGTGACCAATGCTGGTGATTTCAGGCCCCTGGAATGATCAAGTGGCAAAAAATATTTCAATAGTTTTGGAGTCTTTGATTGTTTCTTAATTCACTCAATATTGATGTCGTTAGTCACAGTTGAATCTTCTCCAACTCATGATGACCCCATATACAACAACGAAACCCTGACTGGTCCTGAGCTATCTTCATGATTGTTGATATACTGAAGTCCATTGCTGAGGCTATTATGTAGTGCCTTCCAACCTAGGGGCTCATCTTCCAGCACTATATCAGGAAATATCTGTTGTGATCAATAGGATTTTCATTGGCTAATTTTTGGAAGTAGATTGCCAGGCCTTTCTTCCTTGTGTGTCTTAGTCTGGAAGCGTTGCTGAAACTTGGGTGACCCTGGTGGTGTTTATAATATTGGTGGTATAGCCTCCAGCATCATAGCAACATGCAAGTCACCATATTACCACAAACTAATGGATGGGTGTTGATCACTGAATATAGAATAACGTAATATTCAAACACCCAGAGAAATGATATCTTATAACTTCGTTTCCAAATAATTTGAATGGAAGGAGGTTCTGGCAGATGAAGATAGGGCTACACGGAGAGATCATTTGAAACATTAAGGAGGCATCCTCTGTACAATCCTCCTTGAGACTTTGATCCCACCCCTCCCAGTGAGATCTCAGGTGATATGCAGACACACCCGTCTTGTTAGAAATCAAAGTGGAAGCTTTGTTCATGACCTTAACTACCAGGGACAAATGTCCTTTAAGAAATCAGTCATACAAACGCAAATCAGTAATACATATTCATGACAACTCCTAACACTAGAGTAAGTGCTGTAATACATTTTTTTAATTAATTGAGTTTACTAAATCTCAGTTAATTATTGATTATCAACCAGAGAATTATGTGTACTGTTATTAACTATTACTGATAAAACAGTGTTTCAGAGAACAAACTCTAGATTAAAATAGACCTGGGTTCGATAAGAAAACAAGTATTAGTAGTAGTACATTTCCATTGTTATCATTATTATCATAGTGGTTGATAAAGTCCTTCATTCTGGCATTTCACTGTTGTTTATATTTTTATTATTTCACCTAAGTTTTTGCTCGAATATCACTTTCTTAGCAAGGTATGACCTAAAGAAGCCTGTTTAAGATTGCAAACCCATGCCTTAATCCTGAAATTCCATGTATTTTTCTTCTGCTTGATTCTAATCCATAACACTTATCACCCTCTGGAAAAATAACGTACTATGTATTCTTTTCTTTGTCATTTGTCTCATTCCATTAGAATGTAAGCCTCTTCCCAGCAATTTTTGTCTGTCTTATTAACTGCAATATCTCAGCACACAGAATAGTGCTGGGCAGATAGTAGGCACTCGATAAATAACTGGAAGATAGTAGGCACTCAATAAATAATTGAAAGAATTTATTTATTTGATCTTTAATATGGAGATGAATGCTTTCCACAAAGAGTTACTTGTGTGACCTAATGAGATTGTTTATGGAAACATTTTATGCATCAATTATAAGTAACTGTTATTATCTTTCCCTCATGCAAATCTATGAGTATTTGAAAAAAATTAATTCAAAATATGTATTACTTATTCTCATTCTCTTACCAAAGAAAACTGGTGAAGTTCTTCCCAAATATGAGCAGAGGAGAGTGTAGATTTGAGAAAGAGCCTGGTGATGAAGTTTAGAGAACTTCTGGATTGAGTCTTTGCAGAGTGATTTTTTGGTCTGAAAAATGTGCCTGGGTTCCACTGAATATTGATAATAACCTTTAGAGTCTAAGAAGAGAACTCTTCATGGACCCCATGGGAAATAGAAGGAACTGACTTTGACCAGGAGGACAAATCTGGCCTTGGTACTATAGGATGGAGATTTCCCAGGATAAGTTTGGAATACAACGTGAGCACCATAATGGAGAACCTGAGGTGGGTGGTTTAGGAGAACTTTCTTCCAGGTAGCAGAAGATGGTAATTTACCAGTATTCAGATGCCAGAGAAATTCTGTAAGTGTGAGCCCTAGCAGCAGAGAATGATAATGCCTGCATCACTCTGAGAGTGAAGGCTCTGCCTAAATGTATTCTTTTTTTTTTTTTTAAATGCTGAACTGACAAAGCACATTTTTGGGCAGATTATGTCAGTGGACTGTAATGCTTTGAGTGTGTAATCTCAGAAAAACAATGGAAATTTCTAATGAAGAAGGTAATTGTGAGAGGGAAATTATCATCTTAATTACAGATATGCAACAAGAGCCAAAAGAGGAGACTTGAATAAACAGAGAACATACCATACCTCTTCAGCAGAATAATGATGTCACTGTGACTAATCTTCAGAAGATTGTTTCTCTGGGGGAATATGATAGAGGCTCAGGAAACTCACTGAGAAAGCTTTTCATTCTGCATCTGCTCCAGGTTGAAGTTGGAGCAACCAGAGGAGACCACACATGCTCTAATGTAGATCTCCAGGTTAGGATAAGAGAACTACACAGGATCGGAGGCCAAAGACCTGACTAGGTAATGCTGTAGGTTCATGGGCCTAGAGTGAGTGTTCTTTGATATTCTCCATCTGCACCTGAAGTGTAGGTGGTTGCTCAAGGACTAGCGAATTTACAGTGTTAAATTTTAGAAAGCCAGGCTTCAAAACTAAATAAATAAAATGTAAAGGTTTTTGAGTTAATCAAATCAAAAACCAAATCCATTGTCGTCAAGTTGATTCTGACTTACAAGTGACGCTGTAGGACAGAGTAGAACTGCCCCATAAGGTTTCCAAGGCTGCAAATCTTTACAGAAGCAGACTGCCACATCTTTCTCCTGTGGAGCCGCTGGTGGTTTCAAACTGCCAACCTTTCGTTTAGCAGCTGAGCGCTTTAACTACTGTGCCACCAGGGATTTTTTGAGTTAGTTCCTGTTTTTATTTGTCACCCATATTTCTATTATTACAGATTTTTATCTTTATATAAATTTATATAATTGATTTATTGGGTGCCAGAATTTTGGGGGTATAGTGGTTTAGTAGTCCAATTCTCACCTTCTATGTGGGAAACCCAGGTTCAATTCCCAGCCAATATACCTCATGTACAGCCACCAACTGCCTGTCAGTGGAGGTGTGTATGTTGCTATGTTGAAAAGTTTTCAGCAGAGCTTCCATTCTAAGATGGGGTAGGAAGAAAGGTCTGGTGATGTACTTCTGAAAATCAGCCAGTGGAAACCTTGTTCTTCACAATGGTCTGATCTGCAACCAATTATGTGATGGCAAGGACAGAGCAGCATTTCTTTCCACTGTGCATGGGGTCACCATGAGTTAGGGGCAGACTCGATAGCAGCTAACAACAGCAACAACACCCATGCTGGATGAGATGGATAATCCTACTTGATCAAGACATGACACTTGTATGTAAGGAATTTAATCTCTCAGTAGAAATGATTCTAAATAACACTGTATGGTAATATAATTCAATAAATGTTATAAAAATATAAAAGGAGAAAAAGCTAATATTGAATGAAATGGTGACAAATGGGTAGGCTTTTGACAGGTAGAGAAAGTCAAGAAGTAGCCATTTTAAGGTAGTCATTGGTTTTCTATTTGAATGATTTTAAGAACCATCAGATACAGTATGCTTTTCTCCATCTTGTCAGTATGTGGCTCGTTCTCCTAAATTCTTTTCTCTTATATCACCAATACAGTCTACAAGTAATTCCATTGTTATTTTCTTTTTATCACAAGGCATAACTATAATACTATGTGCTTTATAATAGTAAAGCACTAATTAATATTGCTCAAACATAAAATTGTTCCTTTAACTCAAAATGTGTAGTGGGAGTAAGAATGAGAAATTGTCTACAAATTGATAAGAAATTATCAGGAAATGCATATTTAGTGACTGATAACCAATAACTCCAAAAATATTACTATGCTACTTCACTTAGTTATATATCTGTAATTAATAGAGTATTCCTTTCCCCTCAATTACTTCGTTAAATTGTTCCTCAAATTCAGTCAATTGCTTTAATAATCTCTTCTTAAGTTAGATTCCTTTACATTTAAATCATCAGGAAAACAAAATAATGTGAAGTTCTTTCGGTGTTTCCATAATAATTCATTGGTTGGATTTTTAAAGTTCACATTAAATGTGGCATCTGTATTTGTGAAATATATTTGGGTAACATTAGCACAATGCATGGTACACAATCAATGTTTGATTGCTCGATGTATGGTCAGGTGGATGCCACAGAGAAAAGAATGTGCTTCATTGGATGCATATGAATGAAGCCTATGTAAATGTGACTTAGTTTAAAACTAAAATGTTGATAATTTTTAAAACAATTACAATAGCCAACGTTTACTGAATGTTTGCTGTGTGCTGCCTATTTTATCTTGAACCTTTGTAATAACGTGTCTTCTTGTGATTGTACAAACATGAAGACGCAGAGTCTAGGAGAAGTTATGGATCTTGTGCAAGGTCACAAATACAGAATTTAAGTGACAAGAGTCAGGATTTAAACCTAGAACTATATGACTGAAAATCTATTTTTGTTCCAGTATATCACTGTGGTTGACCGAATAATTGCCCCCCAAACCTGTTGCTGTCGTGGTGATTCTGACTCATAGCAACCCTATAGGACAGAGTAGAACTGCCCCACAGGGTTTCCAAGGAGCAGCTGGTGGATTTGAACTGCCAACCTTTTGGTTAGCAGCCAAGCTTTTAACCACTGTGCCACCAGGGCTCCTATTGCCGCCCAAGGATATCCATATCCTAATCCCCAGAATCTGTGATATGTTATGTTACATGGCAAGGGGAGTTAAGGTTGCTAAGCAAATGACCTTAAAATAAAGATATTATCCTGGATTATCTTAATGGGGAAAAGGAGGCAGAAGAATCAGAACTATAGAGATGGCATCTTCAGAAAGACTCAATTGTATATTGAAATCTTTGAAAATGGAAGAGGACTATGAGCTAAGGAATTCTGGTAGCTTCTAGAAGCTGGAAAAGCCAGGAAAAAGGATTATCCCTTAGAGCCTCCAGAGAGGATTCTGACTCATGGCAACCCCACATGTGTCAGAGTAGAACTGTGGTCAATAGGGTTTTCAATGGCTGATGTTTCAGAAATAGATCACCAGGCCTTTCTTCTGAGGCACCTCTGCATGGACACAAATCACCAACATTTTGGTTAGCAGCCAGGCACGTTAAACTTTGCACCACCCAGGGACTCCTTGAATTAAGTGAGAGACTTTTTTTTTTTTTTTGCCTGATGGGAAGCCAGCACATAAATAGGAATGCAATTGAAATGGAGTAGGGGAACTCATCTAGCAAAAATGGTGGTCATTAGGGCTGGTGTCGCCTAGTGCAGTAATTCATAGCGTCACCACCCCCATGCTAATTACCACAATATTGTACCTAAAACACCAGAAAATTAGACAAAACACCGGCAGCCACGAAAACAACAGCAAGTGCTTGTATTGAGTGCAGAAAAAAACCACGTGAATAGAAGTGTCATTGTAATTGGATAAAAATGACAACTCTGTCGCACATTAGAAAATCCAAAAAGTAAATTAGCATATTTACTCTTGTAGTTATATTGATACATGTAAGCTGGACTTACCTAAAATATTTTGTTGTTATAACTAACTACCAGAATAGTTTTATAAAAAATAATAAAATTCTGCTGAAACACTACCCCAAAATTTTATAGACAGTCATTTTAGTGTCACCCCCTCTGATAGTGTCACCTGGTGTGGTCTGCACTCTCCTAGTAATGCCACTGAATAAAAGATGATAGGCCTATCAAGTAAAGACCAAACAGAAGTCTTGGAGGGAAAAGGTAGGTGATTAGTCGAATGCCATGAGTTTTAATCTTGGTAAGTAATGAACAAATATCTCTTTAATGGATAAATAAAATGATGAATGAATGAAAAGCTGCAGATCAGTAATTATGCACCAATTTACATTTCATCAGTCTTACTAAAATATAATTTCTAATTTTAAAGGTGAAGATGATATCCCATTGTTTTAATTTGAATTTCTTTGATTATTATTTAAGTTGGAAGCCTTTTTATATGATTATTAGATATTTGTATATACTCTTTTGTGAATTATCCTTTGACTACTGAGAGATTAAGGTCTTTATTTTATTTCAATTGTATAAGCTCTTTAGAGAGTATAGCTATTAACCTTGTGCTTGGCATAACTTTTTGCAAATATGGTTTTCTAGTTTGTTAATTATCTTTTAAATGTGTTTATAATACCTTTGAATCACAGACTTATTGAATATTTTGTAATCAAATTTGTTATTTTTTCACCTTGGTGACTTCTTTCATCATTTTTAAGCTGTAATCCACCTGGAATTTGTTTTATAATATTATGTGAAGGAAAGTGTGGTGCAGTGTATCACTTTTGTGTGGTCTTTCTTACCATCATGGTCTTGTAACTCCTACCCAAGTGATTGGGTGGGACTGTGCAAATAGGGTAATTGTGGCCCACCAAGGGAATTGGTCAGTTTTTCCATCCTGCTGGGCTTAAAATGAGCCATGCCAGAGGTGGGAAACAGAGGCTCCCACCACCACCAAGGAAGAACAGTCAGGAGCAGAGAGTGTCTCTTTTGGACTGTGGATCCATGCCTAAGAAGATCTTGGAAGCAGGAGACCGAGAGAGAGATAAGCCGTAACCCCGAAGATGATGAGAAGCTGTGGCAAGAGAAGCAGTGGCAGGAGAGATGGGGCAGAGGCCAAGGGGCCAGAGAGAGGTGTGCTTGTGGCACAGCTGGGAAGAGGCTGTCTTGATGGAAGAACTGTATCCTGAGAATTCCTGAACCTGAACTGTAACCTGTTACTTCCCTAATAAACCCCATAATCATGAGTATGATCTGTGAGTTCTGTGTGGCCATTGCAATCAATTATCGAACCCTGCAGAGAAGTAGAGAGTGCCGCGGGAGGGACAGTTGGTGCCAGATTTGGTAAAGATGGTGGAGAGAGGAGGCATGTCTGACCTCCTTCTCATAGGAATCAGCCTTGGGCTGTTGATCTTGATTCTCTTTCCCGCTTGTGAAGTTAGAGGGGGTCAGACACTGCCCCCACGCCATTCTTACAGAAAGATACAATCTTAAGAATTGTTCTTCAAATAATTGACTTCTGGTTACTATAACATTTGTTAAATAAACCTCTCCTTCCTTAACTTATTATGATTCCTCATTTAAAATACTTCATTACATTTGATATATTCTAGTGCTCTTTTTTTCTTTTTTTCCTCCGGTTTTCTATTTTAGTTCATGGCCCTGTTTCTTTTTCTTGTGTTGTCATTCTACCATACTTAAAATTATTACAGCTTTAAAGCATGCTTTAGTATTTTTTTACAGGTCCTACTGAGCCATCAAGCCCCTTCACATTCATCTTGCTTTAAAATATTGTTTTAGCTGTTCAAGTGTTCTAACCTATCGAATCTTCCATATAAAATCAGGTTTTTGTTTTGTTAAGTATTTTTATAATTTTTGATTGAGGTTAGTTTAAAAGTTTAAATGAACTTCTGAAGATTTATCACAATTACATTATTATTCTGCTCAAGAATCATGGTATGACTCCATTTATTCAAGTTTCCTCATTTGGCTCTTGTTGCATATATGTAATTAAGATGATATTTTTCCCTCACAATTACCTTCTTCATTAGAAACTTCCATTGTTGCTATTTAGGTGTGAGTAGTTAATTGGTTCTTCCAGAATAAACCTCATATTCCTTCACTTTTTAAATTCATTTACCTACTATAATTTGTCTCTGCTATTTTGTACTTTTTCTGAAATATTTGTTGCTGTTGTATATCCCTAATATTGTGTATCCCTGATATTTCTTTCTGCAGTTTTAAAGAGAATTTTTCTGATATAGGCCTGAAGTTGTCCTATTACATTTCACAAACCAAAGTGAAACCAAGGTTTCTGTGACAGCAATTCCCCTGCTGACCCAGAGAGAGAGAAAAAAAATTGAATGAGCCTTTTTACAAAGATGATGCCTAAAGTGAAGAAGGAAGCCCTTGCCCCTCCCAAAACTGAAGCCAAAGCAAAGGCATTGAAGGCCAAGAAGGCAGTGCTGAATGACACCCACAGCCACCATAAAAAAAATAAAAAAAGATTTGCATGTGATCGACTTTCTGGCAGTCCAGGACACTGCGGCTTCGAAGGCAGGCCAAACATCCTCTGAAGAGCACCCCCAGGAGAAACAAGCTTGACCACTATGTCATCAACAAGAACCCTCTGACCATTGATTTAGCCATCAAGATCAAAGCTAACAACACGCTTGCATTCATTGTGGATGTCAAGGCCAACAAGCACATTGACAAGATCAAACAGGCTGTGAAGAAGCTCTATGGCATTAATGTGGCCAAGGTCAACACTTTGATCAGGCCTAATGGAGAGAATAAGGTATATGTTCAACTGGCTCCTGACTATGAAGCTTTGGATGTTGCCAGTAAAATTGGGATCATCTAAACTGAGTCCAGCTGTGCTAATTCTAAATATAAATATTTTATAACCAAAAAAAAAAAAAAAAAGAGAGATTGAGTGAACGAAAGCAGGAGAAAACAGAACAAAGGAGGCATGGAGGGAAACAGGAAACCAGCAATGGTACATGTAGCATGGTACATGAATTTATTTTTCTCAATATCAGGCTTTCTTTTACATATGTATCTTAATTAATCTTCTAGATAATACTAAGGAAACAGAGATTCAGTGAAGTTTAATAAATTTGCCTGAACTTTCTTATGTAACCTGTACATTAAACAAGTTTGACCAGTGAGATACAAACAGAGAGTAATTTTTGTCACCCACTCTCTCTTTTAAATAATTCAGCAGGACTAGTGTTTCTCCTGCCCCTTTAGATGAATCTTCAGGCACCTTATGAGGTTTGTGGTTGCTATCAAAAAATACAAAATTCTGTTGTTGTTGTTGCTAGTTGCCATCAAGTCGTCTCTGACTCATGATGACCTTACATATAACAGAAGAAAACATCGTCCAGTCCTTCGTAGTTCTAGGGTCACCTTCAGTTATAACACACAGTATCAGATTAGAAATTAGATTGTCTCATCCCATATAATCACCAATACTTACTGGCCTTGGATAGGATCTTAGGCAGGTGGAGAATGAGCATCCAGGGAAGGAAAGACAGGTCAGCTCTGTTCCTTTTTATAGTTCCATCCCTCCTTTACCCCTTATCTAACTGGAACAGTCATATGTTAGCCTTGCACTCCCTGTGCCTGGAAAATATTTAAAGCTGCCTCTTCCTCTCTTGGGTGTTTTTGCGACTAGAGGATGCGTCTTCTGACACCTCCCCCACCCCATTTACTAAGGATCCCTTCCTGTAGTTTCCCAGAGGCAGCAGATCATTGTCTCCAGTTTGGCAGATGGCTTACAAAAACTTCTACAGTGACTAAGAATCTGTGGGCCCACCTCTTCTTCTTCCTACTGGGATCCCATTGCCCCAGGTGGCTCATCTGGGCAGGTCCTAAAAGGACCTTTTGCTGTCTGGTTTGTGTGTAGGCCTCATCTTGTCTATAGGAAACCCTCAACCATCCTTTGCCTCATCACGTTCTGAGAGAGCTGGCCAATTGCAGCTCAGCAGAGCCATCTTCTTTGCAGTCATCATTGGACCAACTTGCTAGACCATTTCTCCTTCTTAGATTTTTCTAGATAAGAACGAAATCCACTCTTGTCTCAAGTGCAGAGTAGACTTATCACTTATCAAATTCACTAAATAATCCTTTTGAGGACATCTCATCAACTTTGAAAGGAGGGACCCGTGTCTTCTATACTTCAGTCTTGAGGAAGCATGAAACTCAGAGCAGAGACCTTTCCGAACAAATCCACCCCTCCCCACACCTGCCAGGCTGCTCTTCTCCTGACCATTTAATCTTCTCAATGAAGATGAGGGGATTTCTGAGCCATCTAACTGGAGTGGTATGTTTCACAAAGTACTTTGATATTTAATTTCTTCCACATTAGAATCTTAGTGGAAATTTTCATTTTAACATTCTAGTATCTGCATCTTATTAGACAGAGAAAGTTCTTAAACTCGAGCTTCTCTAACTCCAAAGACTGTGTTTTTTGCCCTAAGTCATACTTATGAATATAAAACTCTAGTCCATATAGTTGAGATTTCCATAAATTTTTCTTTCTTAATACATCCGTGCTTGTGTTGGCTCGAGTTACAGAAAAGGTGATGCTAGAATATATTCTCTACTATAGATACAGTCCATCACCTGTCAGTTGCTCGTACTGTGGTGGCTTGTGTGTTACTATGATAACTGAAAGCTATGCCACCAGTATTTCAAATACCAGCGGTGTCTCACCATAGTAGACAGGTTTCAGTAGAGCTTCCAGACTAAGAATGACTAGGAAGAAAGGCCTGGCTATCTACTTCCAAAATGTATCCAGTGAAAACCCTATGGATCACAACAGAACATTGTCCAATATAGTGTTGGAAGAGGAGACCCCTGTGTCAGAAGACACTCAAAATACACAGTGGCCACAACAATGGACTTGAGTATACCAACAATCATGAAGAAGGCGCAGTACTGGGCAACACTTTCTTTTGTTGTTTATGGGTGGTCATGAGCTGGAGCAGATTTGACAGCAAGTAACAACAACAACAATAGATACACTGGGTAAGAGTCATGTCTGTACTAATACAAAAACACATCAAGTTCTTTCACATGCTAGAATATTAGAGAACTGAAAATGGAAGAAAACATAATTGTATTACCATGTGTTAAGGGGACATTAATTATGTTTTTGCCAATTAAAAAAAAAAAACAATAACATTCTATAGAGTTAGCAAATCAATATGTATGAAAGTAGGTCAGACTCTGGAGGGTAAAACTATTTTATTTCATCTAAGTTACAAAATATGTTCTTTTATTTATTTAAAGTTGGAGGTCATTTTTTAAAATCTTATATCAGAATATTTCTCTGCTTCAGGATTAGAATTAAAATTACAGATGATTTGCCCTCAAGACTTCTCCATAAAAATTAAATTGTATGAATAAAGTGATTTTATTTTCTCATCATATTTGTATTTTACTGAAACTCAATGGTCATTTCTCACTCCTTCTTTGTGGAATATCTACAGAGTCTCCATTAGTCCATTTTTTCTCCATACTGTATTGATTTTCACACTTGAACCATATTTTTTTTTTTAGTGAATTTTTCTCCCCTGCACTCATAGATCAATGATTTCCGCCTTCAGAAATCAGTAGTACAGATGGTTGAGAAACTAAGGTTTTTTTTTTTTTTCTTTGACAGGTGTCTTTGACTTGACACTGAGTCCACATTTTATGAAAATTCCCTTTAGAGACTGGGAGGTTAGAGATAAGGTTTAAATAGAATAAGGTCAGGACCCTTGGGAGCCGGTGAACTTATGTAAGCTAGAGAGAAATGCTAAGTCTCTGAAACCTAGTTCATCAGAGAAACATTTCAGAGCCATTGAGAACTTGACCTGGGCCTGACCACACATCCAATCAACATACTAATAATTCATTTGACTTGGAAGTCTTCAGCAAATTTGGACCTTGATGAAATTCCAGCAGATCTGAAGAATACACCAGGCACTTTGGCTCTGAGCAATACGTTTGAATGCAAGTGCTTTGATTTTGATTCTCCTTTGTTTGCCTAAAGCTTTATTATTTATTTCCTGCTAGCCTTCCCTGTGAATTGTGATTCCTATTTCCTGAGAAAGAAAGGCCATGTGCTGTAACATGGGGAGAGATGTAGGGCTTCAAACTGGTTCAAACCAGTTGTCATGGCAGACAAAGTGAAACCGGAGCAAACTCGATTTTTTGCCATTTGGATGCTCCAGAATGGTAACCAGAAGGGGGAAAATTATAGGTCATAGCCCTAGAATGACAGACTCAGAAGAGGTTTAGTAAGCCCTTTCAGGAGCGTGATGTGATGTATGAGACTGAATTACTGGCAGGACTGCGTGTAGGAGAATTAAAGAAAAGTTTGAGGTAACTGATACGATCTGAAATGGCCAATTTGAGGATTGGGTGTGATTCCCTGCTTGTGGTTCTGTTTTCACCCTAGAGGCCACCATCTTCTGTACTGTTTCTAAGAGAGGAATGTCCAGTATGATTACATGCCACCCTTTCCTGTCACATATCCATGTAATTGCTGTGTTGTAACCAATCTAAGAAAGAGATGCTTACCCTTCCTTTTAAGCCAATCACCTTACAGAACTGGGCACAGGAAACCTTGCCTTAAAATGATCAACTACCAACTGAGTAATGCCTTTCTATAATTTAAGCCTGTGATTACCAATCAAATAACGTCTTTCAATGATCTAAGTTTGAAAATACCAATCAAGTAACGTGTTTCATATTCATTTTTCTATAAAAAGTCACATCTGAGTTGCCATTTTGAATTCCTGGATTCCACCGCTTGGAGTTCAGTTTATTCCCAGTACAAGCTGTCTCTTTTCTTTCAATAAATCCCTCAATTTTACACTAATCAGACTACAGATGTTTACTCTATGACAACTGTGGAGAGCAACTGTGTCAGCTGACATCTTTGAGCATGGTACTGCTGTTTCTGACTCTGCTTAAAATCCTGGGAGCCAGAGATTTGGTTGCTATTCAATGTGTACGCTGCACTTGTTTTCTAAGAGGGAGATTAGGTTTCTAGCAGGCCTTCCCTCTAATTCCTTCCATTCCAGTTACCATTCTGGTTCATCTGATTTTTATTAATTTGTGTCTGTTCCATTTATGTTCCCTCGACTATGACTAAACCTGGAATAACTGGTTTGAAGTCCTGAGAGAGGCTTCGGTTTAGGCTTCAGGCTTTGTGTATTTGAACTTTAATTTGGCCTTGGAGAAATTAATGTTCTGGAGATCCTGGACAGACCAAAGCACATACATGTTTTCATTTAAATACAAGTGAATAAAATGATCACAAATGATGTCAATTGCAGAGACTGTCATTCCATGACTTATTATTATTTTCTTGCTTTTTGGCATCTTGTGACATAGACCACCTACTTGCTATCAAGGGAAACTTTGCGAGTTCTCCAGACATTTTTACACCAAAGATATTGCCTTCTTAATATTCCATGTTAGATAAACCCCATACCAAAACAAAAAACAAAAAAAACCAAAAAGCCAAACACAATGGATTCTGACTCATAGTGACCCTAGAGGATAGAGTAGAACTGCCCCACACAGTTTCCAAGGAGCGACTGGTGGATTCAAACAGCTGACTTTTTGGTTAGCAGCCATAGCTCTCTGCAGCTCTTAACCACTGTGCCACTAGGGCTCCAGATAAACCCCAGTAGTATTTAAATCTAAAACTCCATTCTCCTTTCTAACTATATACTAATCATGCAAAGAAGCCTATGAGGGGAAAAAAAGAGGTAAAGCAGGATAAAAGAAGACTATAGAGTTACTATCCAGGAAATAATAAGGAAGAGGAATATGGCCCTCTACCACGTAATATGGGTTTCCCGTTTATGTCCCTCATCTGCATTCAGCATTGTATTATAATCATTCATTCATGCTCTGTCTTTTGTGCTAACCGGTGACTTTCCTTTAGGTCAAGTATCACTTATTATCTCTCCTTTTGCCCCTAGCACCTAGCAGAAACCTAGCCACATTGTAGGCATTTTTGGTTTAGTGTAGTTATTTATTAATGAATGAATAAATTGTGTTAATTCATTCATTGAACACACATTGATTGAGCTCCAGAAACTTCTAAAAACTTAGGATGCATTAAAGGACAAAATAAATAAATATCCCTATTCTGTAGAGCTTGCATTCTAGCAGTGGCAGGTAGATAATAAATATAAAACTGAACATATTATATGCTATGTTATTGTTGTGCAAAAAGGAAAAAGTTGAGCAATGTTAGGGGAATTGATAATGGTGGGGTTGGGAGTTGTAACAAATTATAAAAGGTGTTCAAGGTGAACCTCATTGCGAAGGTAAAATTTAGTCAAAGACTTGATGAAGAGAGGGAGGTAGTAAGACCCTGGGTAGGAGTGACTTGCTGTGTTCATATACAGCAGGGAGTCTGGTGTTGTTGGAGTGGACTGAGCAAGGGAGAGAAGTTGGGGAGGCCAGAGGAGTAATAGGGAGCTGACCATGTAGGGCCTTCTTAGGGATTGCAATGGTGTGGCTTTGAACTGAAGTATATAGGGGGGCCTTTGGGCAGAGGAGTGACAAGTTATAACTTGCATTTTTAAAAGGATCGCTCTAGCTCCTGTGGGGAGAGGGACAAAGAAGGAATCATGGAGAACTGTTAGTAGGCTCTGGCAGTAATTCAGGTGAGTGGTGAAGTGGCTCAGACAAGAGTGGTAACAGCAGAGGTGGTAGAAGGCTTCATATTCTAGATACATTTTGACTTTAGAGTCAGTAGGATCTCCAAATGGGTTGGATCTGGTGTGGCAGAGCAAGAAAGGTTCAAGGTTTGTGACTTGAGCAAAAGGAAAGATGGAGTAGCCATGAAATGAAGTGCGGAGGCTTCCAATGGAGCAGATATAAATTTGATCTAATGAAAGTACAAAACTTCTTGTGTGTGTATGTGTGATCATGTCAGTCCCTTGGTTTCCCAATTGCTACCCAGCAGGCTGTTCCATCTGTCACTATTGTTTATCAGTTGTCCAGACAAAATGTGCTTTGAGATTTGAGGCTTTTTAAATATGTCTGGGAGGGATGTAACCAACTCATTTTGACTCTAATTAGAAACATCGTCTGGAGAGTTCCATTCTGTTACCTTTTGAGTCCAGGTATCTCCTAGCTGGCCATCACTATTAACTGTACAGGAAAATAGTTACAAACATTAAGATTAAAAAGCTGAGAAAAATACCAACATGGCACCCTAGATCGATGCATCATGCCATCCCTCTGCAGCAAAGTCCTGAAAAACTAAGTAAAACAAATACAAACGTCAATCCTGGAACCCTAAGGGTCAAATGAAGGGATAAAGAGCTAGATCAAACACCAAATGAATGAAGAAACTGAACAAAACAGAGAATGAGGAGAGATATGGAATGGAAGCCACCTACAACTAACATGGCACAGCTTCACCATCTTAGAGCACAGCCAGAAACAACCCAGGACAGAGAATATGGAAAGGTAACTTCAAGAAGCTTCCAACAGGACACAGAGCACCTGGTAACCAAAGAAACCTGCTTTTCTACCCCTCACTCTTAGACCCTGTATGCCTCCCCCAGCCCTTCCTGATGGGCCACACTGTGCTTCTGGGCTAAGGAGCTACTTCTTTCATCACCTGGAGACCACCCCCCCACCATACCCCTAGCTCCTGTCATGCCAGTTTTTTTTTTTTTTTCCCCCTTTCTTCCTTTTCTGTCTCCCTTGCATCAATCCCCATATGCCACCCCCATCCCTTCCTGACAGGCAAAACTGTGTTGCTGAGCCAGAGAGCTACTGGCCTGCCATCACCTTGAGTCCCCCCCACCCCTACCCACTGACTCCTACTATGCCATTTTTTCCCCCTTTTCTTCCTTTTCTTTCTCCCTCTCATGCCACTCGGTTAGAGAGCTGCAGGCCCACCATCACCCCAGGTCACAATCATCCCCACCTGCTGCTTCCAGCCAAGCCATTTTTTTTTTTGTCTATTTGTCTTTTCCCTTTCTTTCTTTTCTTTCTCCCTTCCACCTAGCCCTGTAAGCCACCTCTACCCCTTCCCACTGCAACACACTGCACTGCTGCAGGTAGAGAGCTACTGGCCTGCCACCAGGCCAGACTCTTCCCATCTCACCTGCCAGCACCAGCTGCACCATTTTATTCCCTTTTTCTCCTTTTCTTTCTCCCTCCCACCTATCCCCATACCCCACTGTGATGGTTAAGATTATGTGTCAATTTGACTGGGCCATGATTCTCAGTATTTATACGTGATCACTCCCATGATTGAATATGCTGTGAGTAGCCAATCAGATGAAAGGGAGTCTCCTTGGGGGTGTGGTCTGCATCTGAATATAAGCTGACGTTCTGGATCCTATGTCTGCCTCCTGTCATCTCACCTCTGGTTCTTGGGACTCAAACTGTCAGCTTATCTGCTGAACTTGGCATTGGTCAATCTTCACAGCCTGTGAGCAGAGCCCTGCTCTCTGACCTGCTAATCTTGGGTTCACCAGCCCCTGCAGCTACATAAATCAGGAGAAACCTTGGGGGTCTTGCCCGACGATCTTGGAATTGTTCGACCTTCACAGCCTGTGAGTGGGAGCCCTGCTCTCCCACTTGCCAATCTTGGGCTTGCCAGCTTCTGTGGCTGCGTGAACCGGGAGAGACCTCTACCCTGATCCACGGACTTGGGACGTTCTAGTCTCTACGATCGCATAAGCTGTTTCCTTGATACAAATCTCTCTCTATATATATTTATACACTTAACTAGCTTTGCTTCTCTAGAGAACCTAGTGTAAGACACCCACCCCCACCCCTTCCCACTAGGCCACACCATGTTGCCCTGGCTAGAGAACCACTGATCCACCACCACCCCTGGTCTGCTACCCTTTTTTTTTTTTTCCCTGTTCTTCCTTTGCTTTCTCTCTCTCACCTAGCCCCATACACCACCTCTACCCCATTCCACTGAGCCTAACCGCACTACTGCAAGTAGAGAACTATTGACACTGGATCACCCGTGCCCCCAGCCACCAGCTCCCATGGCACCACTTTTTTTCTCTTTATTCATTTTCCTTCTCCTTCCCAGCTAGCCCCATATGTCACCTCTACCTATTCCCCCTCCATCCATGCTGCACTGCCATGGCTAGAGAGCTACTGGCCCACTGTCCCCCAGGTCTGCCCCACGTCCCTCCCACCGGATCCCACCACATCATTTTCTTTTTTTCATTTTTTCTGTTCTTTCTGCCCCCCAGCTAGCCCTGTATAACACCACATGGCCCCTTCCACTGGCCTCCAGGGGTGCCCTGCCCCCACCCTCCAGCTATCCTTTTTTTCTTTTCTTTTCTTTTCTTTGTTCCCCCTACCTAGCCCTGTACACCACCCTCCCTTCCTGTTGGCCCTCATGGTGCCACTAGGGCTAGAGCATTCTTGGCTCAGGCCTGCCTCTACGCCAGGCTTGCACAGCCCCTCCTCTGGTGACAACAAACATTCTGATAAAAACTCTCAATAAAATAGGACTAGAAGGGAAATTCCTCAACATAATAAAAGGCATCTGTAGAAAACCAACAGCCATCATCATTCTCAATGGACAGAGATTGAAAGCATTTCCCCTTAGAATGAGAACAAGACAAGGATGCCCATTATAACCATTCCTATTTAACATTGTGCTGGAAGTCCTAGTTAGAGGAATAAGACCAAAAAAAAAAAAAAAAAAAAAAATGAAGGAAATGAAAATTGGAAAGGAAAAAGTAAAACTATTCCTATTTACAAATTGTATGATCCTATACTTAGAGAACCCCAAAGATTCCACAAGAAAACTAATGGAAATAATAGAAAGATTTCTTTAAAGTAGCAGGAGATAAGATCAACATACAAAAATCAGTTTG
This sequence comes from Trichechus manatus latirostris, assembly GCF_000243295.1. Lineage (NCBI taxonomy): Eukaryota > Metazoa > Chordata > Mammalia > Sirenia > Trichechidae > Trichechus > Trichechus manatus. The sequence goes on from NW_004443969.1 coordinate 1,232,758, forward strand.
ATTCCTATACACCAACAAAGAGAACTTTGAAAAGGAAATTAGGAAAACAATACCATTTATAATAGCCCCTAAAAATTTTTGGCTATGACATATCCAACAAAGGTCTAATCTCTAAAATCTATAGGAAAATCCAATACCTCAGCAACAAAAATACAAATAATCCAATTAAAAAATGGGCAAAGGACATGAACAGACACTTCACCAAAGACATTCAAGCTGCTAACAGACACGTAAGATAATGCTTGCAATCACTAGCCATTAGGGAAATGCAAATCAAAATGACAAAATATATCTATTGGACTCATCACATTTGGAGAAAGGAGAATGAAGAAAACCAAAGATGCAAGGAAAATATCAGTCTAAAGGACTAATGGGCCACATGAACCACAGTCTTCACCACCTTGAGTCCAGAGGCTTTGCCCGGAACCCTCTATTGTTATCCCTGTCAGAGCTGTTGGTGGTGGCAGAGTAGGAGAAAAATGTAGAAAAAAATTCAAAATCACATAAAAGAACAGCCTTACTGGTCTGATAGAGACTGGTGGGACCCTCAAAAATATGGTCCGCGGACATCCTGCTAACTCAGAACTGAAGCCACTCTTGAAGTCCACCTTTCAGCCAAAGATTAGATGGGCCAATAAAACAAACAATAACACACATGAGGAATGTACCTTAGTTCAATCAAGTATATGAGATCAAATGGGCAACACCTCCCCAAAAGCAAAGATGAAAAGGCAGGAAGGGACAGGAAACCTGGAGGAATGGTCACGGGGAGCCCAGAGTGTAAAGAGAAAGAGAGAGAGCGTTGACACATTGCGGGGATTGCAACTAAATGTCAGAAAACAATTTGTGTATAAATTTTTGAATGACAAACTAATCTGTGATGTAAACTTTCATCTAAAACCCAATTTTAAAAAAAGATTAAAAGCTAATTTTTTTCAGGGATTCTGCAAACATGGCACTATAGACAGAAGCACCACATAGCAAAATTTGTTTGAGGAAAAAAATCAGAAAAAAGAACAAAGAAAAATGAAGAAACTCTGACAATTATTGTGGGAAACAATCAAAAGCAAAAAAATTTTCGAGTGATTGGAGTTACAGAACGGGGAGAAAACAGAAAACACAGAGAGGATCGTTGAAGAATTACTGACAAAAAACTTCCCTAATATCATGAAAGATGAGAAGTTGACCATCCAAGAAGCTCAAGGAACCCCATATAGTATAGACCCCAAAAGAAAATCACCAAGGCATATCATAATCACACTTGCTAAAACCAAAGACAAAGAATCCTGAGAGCAGCTTGAGAAAAAGGAAAAGTCTCATATAGAGGGAAAAAATAAGACAAAGCTCTGATTACTCAGTTGAAACCATTCAGGCAAGAAGGCAATGGGATGACATATATAAAACATTGAAAGAAAAAAATTGCTAACTAAGAATAATATATCCTGCAAAACTTTCATTCAAATATGATGGTGAAATTAGGACATTTCCAGATAAACAAAAATTAAAGGAATATGTAAAAACTAAACAAAACTTACAAGAATTATTAAAGGGAGTCCTTCAGTTTGAGAACAAACAATACCAGACAACAGCCAGAATCTAGGATACAAGATTGCACCACCCAGATGCCAGCGTAGGAAATGAACTCTCAAGGACTATTCAAAACCAAAAGATTTACAGCAGGGAACCAGAGAGGTTAATCTGCAAACTACAACAATGTTAGAACTATAAAACAGGGAAAAAACAGTGTAGATATAGAACTTTCTAATGGAGAGGAAGGCAAGACAATACCAAGGAATAATAGACTGCTTCAAACTTCAGAAGATAAGGGTAAATTTCAAGATATCCACAAAGAAAGTTAACAAACCTACTCATCAAAATGAAGAAAAACATAAAGTCTCAGTAAAAACAAAATCTACAAAAGTAAAAGAAATGAAAAAAAAAAATCTGCAAACAAAAGGAATTCAGCACAGGAGAGTAAGAGGAACAAAGAAATGGTCAACACCACAAAAAAAAAAAAGCACTACAAAATGCGATAGTAAACTCACAGCTATCAATAATTACACTGAATATAAATGGCCTAAATACACCAATAAAGAGACAGAGACTGACAGAAGGGATTAAAAAACAGGATCCATCAGAGACACACCTTAGAAACAAAGATATAAATTTAATAAAAGTCAAAAGATGGAAAAAAATATATCAAGCAAACAGCTACCAAAAATGAGCAGGAGTGGCAATACTAATCTCAGATAAAATAAACTTTAGGACGAAATCCACCATAAAAGACAAATAAGGACACTGCATCATGATTTAAGGGATGATCTACTATGAAGACATAACCATAATAAATATCTACGCACCCAATGACAGAGCTCTAAAATACATAAAACAAACTCTAACAGCACTGGAAGGAGAAATTGACAATTCCACTATAATAGTAGGAGACTTCAACACACTACTCTCAGTAAAGGACAGAATGTCCAGAAAGAAACGCAACAAAGATACAGAAGATCTAAAGGCCACAATCAGCCAACTTGAACTCACAGACATATATAGAACACTCCACCCAACAGTTGCAAAGCACACATTCTTTTCCAACACACATGGAACCTTCTTCAGACTAGACTACATCTTAGGCCACAAAGTAACCCTCAACAAAATCCAAAACATTGAGATAATACAAACTATCTTCTCTGATCACAATGCCATCAAAGTAGACATTAACAACAGGAAGAGCAAGGAAAAAAAATTAATTACATGGAAACTAAATAACACCTTGCTTAAGAACCATTGGGTAAGAGAAGGAATCAAAGATGGAATAAAAAAACTCTGAGAATGAAACCTCGTCATACCAAAACCTTTTGGACACAGCAAAGGCAGTGATCAGAGGTCAATTTACACTAGTAGATGAACACATCAAAAAAGAAGAAAGGGACACGATCAAAACATCAGCTACACAACTAGAACAAATAGAGAACAGCAAAAGAAGCCTATAAACAACCAAAAGAAAGGAAATAATAAAGATCAGAGCAGAAATAAATGAAATAGAAAAGAGGAAAACAATAGAAAGAATCAACAAAGCCAAAAGTTGGTTCTTTGAAAGGATCAACAAAATCGACAAACCAGTAGCCAAACTGACAAAAGAAAAACAGGAGAGGACACAAATAACCCAAATAAGAAATGAAATGGGGGACATTACAACAGATCCAACTGAAATAAAAAGGATAATAACAGAGTATTATGAAAAACTGTACTGCAACAAGTTTGAAAATCTAGAGGAAATGGACAAATTTCTAGAAACACACTATCTACCCAAACTATCACAATTGATATTGAAAATCAGAACAGAACCATAACAAGAGAAGAGAATGAAAAGATAATTTAAAAAACTGCCAAAAAAAAAAAGAAAAACCCTGGCCCAGATGGCCAGATGGCTTCACTGGAGAATTCTACCAAACATTCAGAGAAGAGCTTACACCAGTACTATTCAAATTATTTCAGAACATAGAAAAGGAAGGGATACTTCCAAATTCATTCTATGAAGCCAGCATAACCCTGATACCAGAACCAAGCAAAGACACCACAAAAAAAGAAAATTACAGACCAATATCTCTCATGAATATAGATGCAAAAATTCTCAACACAATTCTTGCCAATAGAATTCAGCATCATATCAAAAAAAAAAAAAAAATACACCACAACCAAGTATGATTCATACCAGATATGCAAGAATGGCTCAGCATTAGAAAATCAATCAACGTAATCCACCATATAAATAAAGGAAAAGAATCACATGATCTTCTCAATCGACTCAGAAAAGGCATTTGACAAAGTCCAACACCCATTCCTGATACTCTCAATAAAATAGGTATAGAAAGGAAATTCTTTGACATAATAAACAGCATCTATGCAAAACCAATAGCCAACATCATTCTAAATGGGGAGAAGCTGAAAACATTCCCCTTGAGAACAGGAATGAGACAAGGATGTCCTTTATAACCACTACTATTTGGCATTGTATTGGAAGTCCTAGCTAGAGCAATAAGGCAAGAAAAAGAAATAAAGGGCATCCAAGTTGGTAATGAAGAAGGAAAACTGTCCCTATTTGCAGATAATATGATATTATATATGGAAAACCCAAAAAGCTCCACGAGAAAACTACTGGAAATAATAGAAAGATTTAGCAGAGTAGCAGCATACAAGATAAACACACAAAAATCAGTTGGATTCCTATACACCAAAAAAGAGAGTGACAAAAAGGAAATCAGGAAAGCAATACCATTTATAATAGCCCCTAAAAAAATAAAATACTTAGGAATAAATCTAACCACAGATGTAAAAGAACTATACAAAGAAAACTACAAAACACTACTGCAAGAAACAAGAAAAGATCTACATAAATGGAAAAACATTCCATGCTCATGGAGAGGTAAACTCAACATTGTAAAAATGACAATTCTACCCAAAGCAATCTACAAGTTCAATGCAATCCTGATCCAAATACCAACAACATTCTTTAAAGAGATGGAAAAAATAATCATTAACTTTGCAAGGAAAAGGAAGACACCCCGGATAAGTAAAGCATTATTTAAGAGGAAGAATAAAGTAGGAGGACTCGCACTACCTGACCTCAGAACCTACTATAGAGCTAAGGTAGTCAAAACAGCCTAGTACTGGTACAACGACAGACACATTGACCAGTGGAACAGAATGGAGAACCCAGAAGTAAATCCATCGACCTACGGTCAACTGAACTTTTACAAGTGCCCAAAGTCCATCAGATGAGGAAAAGACAGTATTTTTAACAAATGGTGCTGGCAATATTGGATATTCATCTGCAAAAAAATGAAACAGGACACATACCTCACACTATACACAAAAATTAATTCAAAATGGGTCAAAGACCTAAGTCTAAAACCAAAAACTGTAAAGTTCATAGAAGAAAAAATAGAATCAACACTAGAGACCCTAATATACAGCATTAACAGGATACAAACCATAACTAACACTTACCAACTCCAGAAGATAAGCTAGATAACTTAAACACTTAAGCTCATCAAAAAACTTCACCAAAAGAGTAAAAAGAGAGCCTACAGACTGGGAAAAAAAAATTGCCTATTACAAATTCGACAAAGGTCTAATCTCTAAAATCTACAAGAAAATCCAACACCTCTACAACAAAAGACAATCTAATTAAAAAATGGGCAAAGGAAATGAACAGACACTTCACCAAAGAAGACATTCAAGCAGCTAACAGACACATGAGATAATGCTCACAATCACTAGCATTAGGGAAATGCAAATCAAAACCACAATAAGATATCATCTAACCCCAGCATTACTGGCACAAATCAAGAAAACAGAAAATAACAAATGTTGGAGAGGCTGCGAGATTAGAACTCTTATGCACTGCTGGTGGAAATGCAGAATGGTACAACAATTTTGGAAAATGATACGGCACTTCCTTAGAAAGCTAGAAACAGAAATACTATATGATCCAGAAATCCCAATCCTAGGAATGTATCCTAGAGAAATAAGAGCTGTCACATGAACAGACATATGCACACCCATGCTCACTGCAGCATTGTTCACAATACCAAAAAGATGGAAACAACCTAGATGCCCATCAACAGATGAATGGATAAACAAACTATGGTACATACACACAGAATACTATGCATCAGTAAAAGACTGCGATGAATCTGTGAAGCATCTCACAACAAGGATGAATCTGGAGGGCATTATACTGAGTGAAATAAGTCAATCACAAGCGGACAAATATTGCACGAGACTATTACTATAAAAACTTACGAAAAGGTTTACACACAAAAAGAAATAATCTTTGATGGTTACGAGGGAAGGGAGGGGTGGAGGTGGAAAAATACTAATAGACAATAGATAAGTGGTAACTATGGTGAAGGGTAAGACAGTACACAATACTGGGGAAGCCAGTACAACTTGTTCAGGGTAAGGTCGTGGAAGCTCCATGGACAAATCCAAACTCCCTTTGGGACCAAATTGCTAGGCTGAGGGCTGTGGGGACTATGGTCTCAGAGAACATCTATCTCAGTTGGCATAACATATTTTATAAAGAAACTGTTCTACATTCTATGTGATGAGTAGTGTCTGGGGTCTTAAAAGCCTGTGAGCGGCCATCTAAGATACTCCACTGGTCCCACCCCTTCAGGAGCAAGGGAAAATGAAGAAAACTAAAAACACAAGGGAAAGATTAGTCCAAAGAACTAATAGACCACAACTACTATGGCCTCCACCAGACTGAGTCCAGTGCAACTAGATGGTGCCTGGCTATCACCACTGACTGCTCTGACAAGGATCATGATAGAGGGTCCCGGACGGAGCAGGAGAAAAATGTAGAACAAAATTATAACTCACAAAAAAAGACCAGACTCACTGTTCTGACAGAGACAGGAGAAACCCCAAGAGTATGGCCCCCGGGCATCCTTTTAGCCCAGTAATGAAGTCACTCTGATGGTTCACCTTTTAGCCAAAGATTAGACAGACCCATAGGACAAAACGAGACTAAAGGGGCTCACCAGTCCAAGGGCAATGAGTAGAAGGCATGAGGGTGCAAGAAAGTTGGTAACAAGGAACCCAAGATTGAGAAGGGAGAGTACTGACATGTCATGGGGTTGTTAACCAATGCCATAAAACAATATATGTACTAACTGTTTAATGAGAAGCTAGTTTGTTCTGTAAACCTTCATCTAAAGTTCAATTAAAAAAAGAAAAAGAAAACAAAAATCGTCACAACTGCACCAATAAGCAACATTATGATATACAGAGAAAAACTTAAAGATGTCAAGGATTTTACATGGATCCACTATCAACATCCATGGAAGCAGCAGTCATGAAAGGTTGTTGGACCCCAGAAGACATGGCCCCTAGACTCTCTGCTAGCCCAAAACTAAAACTATTCCCAAGGCCAACTCTTCAGACAAAGATTAGACTGGATTATGGGACATAAAATGATACTTGTGAAGAGTGTGCTTCTCAGCTCAAGTAGACACATGAGACTAAATGAGTAGCTCCTGTTCAGAGGTGAGATGAGAAGGCAGAGAGGGCCAGGAGCTGGTTGAATGGACACAGGAAATCTGGGGTGGAAGGGAAGAGTGTGCTGTCACAGTACAAGGAGAACAACTAGGGTCACAAAACAAAGTACGTATAAATTTTTGTATGAGAGACTAACTTGAATTGTAAACTTTCACTTGAAGCACAATAAAAAAAATTAAAAAAAAAAGGTTTTAGATTTTATCAGATGCTTTTTCTACATCCACAGAGATGATCATGTGTTTTTTTTTTTCTTCCCTTTGTTCTATCGATGTGGTCGCTGTGAGTTGGAATTGACTCAATGGCAATGGATTTGGGTTTGTTTTTTGTTTTTTTATAGTGATGTATTACATTGATTGATTTTCTAATGTTGAACCATCCCTGTATTCCTGGAATAAATACCACTGGGTCATGGAAAAAAATAAATAAATAAAAAGCTGATTTTTGCTAATAGATAAGACACCATTGTGTACTATATACTTACGGAAGATATCAACAACCACACAAAATTACAACATTTATTGTCAATATGAACAAATAGGAGCTCCTTAGGGCTGAAGAATTATTAATGTTTTCTAACTTAAATTTAACATTAGGACTACATGGAGGAGAATATTACTAAATAGAACCAATCCAGTGATGTATTCTAAAGCAGTTATCAAATCTCAATTCTGAATTTTCTAAGAGTTTATTCCTCTTATTATATATGCTACATTATGAATGTGCTAAATGAGAGGAAAATAAAGAAAATACCTGACTCTAAGAAATTCACGTGATACAGATGCAATAGAAAACACACACACATACACACACACACACACTTTTAACTCAGTTGTTCTGGATGTCTAGGATTGTTCATGGTAATCACACTTGATATTGATGTATTTATAGGGCTTGATTCCCTGGAAAATGACACAGAAGCTATTAACTGAGTGTAAAATGAAAGTATTTTGTTTGCGTTCATTAGTGTTTCTGAATTTTCTGCTTTTTCAAATCAAAATCTGGTGTATATAAGGCAAAAAAGAAAGTTCAGGGCATTTGCCATGTGATTTCTTTGGTCCCATGGTCCCTACCTGGTGTTTTTTCTTCACCTTTCAGATCTTTTTATGTATGTTTTATATATAGTGTCCATGATTTTCAGTTTTACTTAGAAGGAAGAATAGATGCAAAACTGCATCTACTCCATCTTCCTGGAAGTTGAAGTCCTTACCATAACTTTTGAAGTCTACTCCTTTCCCATTTATTTTAATGTTACTATTTTTTGGTAGGTATTGCTCCATAGAAGGATGCATTCTTTAGTTTTGGTTGGTCAATGTTGTATGACTCATTGTCCCGGCATTACTATACATTCATCTGACTGCTAACATACTTAAATGTTAATAGTATCTTAATGTAATTAATAAGATCATATCAAAGTTTTAAATTCTGAGGGTCGAGGAATCTCACCAGCACAACTCGATTTCCTTTTAGGAAATTTAGCTAATTTGACATTCTGAAATATGTGGTTGCAATTTCTTTCTGCTTCATCGTGACCACCAGCAGTGATAAATTTTGGATCCCTTTCTTTTTGCTTATTATGAGTTACCACTTAAATTATTTGTTCTATCCATACCCATCTTGACATTTGAAAATACAAGACAAAACACTTGTCTATACTTTATGAGGTGTGTTTGCTGAATTTTGTATTTTATTCTATAGACCTGCTGGAATTAAAAAGCCTCTTTAAAAGAGTTAAAGAGGCTTGGACAATTCTACCTCAGGATTCTCCCTGCTATGGATTGAATTATGTCCCCTCAAAATATGTATCAACTTGGCTAGGCCATGATTCCCACTATTATGTGGTTGACCACCATTTTGTGATCTAATATGATTATCCTATGTACTATAAATCCTAACCTCTATGATGTTAATGAGGCAGGATTAGTGGCAGTTATGTTAATGAGGCAGGACTCAATCTACAAGATTAGGTTGTATGTTGAGTCAATCTCTTTTGAGATATAAAAGAGAGAATTGAGCAGAGAGGAAAGGAACCTCATACCACCAAGAAAGAAGCACCGGGAGAAAAGTGCATCATTTGGACCTGGGGTCCCTGCACTGAGAAGCTCCTAAACCAGGGGAAGATTGATGACAAGGACCTTCTCCCAGAGCCAAGACAGAGTAAGCCTTCTACTGGAGCTGGCACCCTGAATTTGGACTTTTAGCTTCCTAAACTGTAATAGAATAAATTTTTGATTATTTATTAATATCCATGATTGTGCTCCCTTATAGAATAATCCCAAATTTTTGGCAACCAAATAACACAATCACTAATCTGTTCTTTCTCACTGCACTGCCATTACTGTGTTAACACAAATTGACATATATTCACTTCTGAAATTTTTCTTATCTTCTCATACATGATCTTTTTGAATACATATTGTCATAGATTGACTTGTGTCCCCCCAAAATATGTGTATCAGTTTGGCTGGGCCATGATTCCCAGTACTGTGTGATTGTCCACCATTTTGTCATCTGATGTGATTTTCCTATGTGTTTAAATCCTAATCTCTGCCTGTGGTTAATCAGACAAGATTAGATTATGTTTAAGAGGATTAGGGTGGGCTGTAACACCCTTGCTCAGGTCACATCCCTGATCCAATATAAAGGGAGTTTCCCTGGGATGTGGCCTGCACCACCTTTTATCTCTCAAGAGGTAAAAGGAAAGGGAATTGAGCAGGGGGGTGGGGTTCATACCACCAAGAAAGCCTCACCAGGAACAGAGCACATCCTTTGGACCCAAAGTTGCTGCATGGAGAAGCTTCTAGTCCAGGGGAAGATTGATGACAAGGATCTTCTTCCAGAGCCAACAGAGAAAGCCTTCTACAGGAGCTGAGGTCCTGAATTTGGACTACCTGACTGTGAGAGAATAAATTTCACTTTGTTAAAGCCATCCACTTGTGGTATTTCTGTTATAGCAGCACTAGATAACCAAGACACATATTGTTCTCATTCTTGTATTATTATTGCTTAATAGATTGTATTTTATTTTGCTTAGATCATTCAAAAGCATAAGTTTGCCTTGACTGTACTACAGATATAATTCAGTATTCTGTGTTGGAGAGAGAGTGTATATAAACTCTTTGAAGGATATATCTGAGTCTTATATATTCAAGGCAACTATTTGTAATGCCCTGAATACAAAGTAATTAGTAAGTAAATAAATAATAATTTTCAGTGTGATAACAAATGACCCACTATGCACATATGAATACCAACAGGGAAAAACTTATGCTGAAGTTCATAAATAAAATGAGCATAAATTCAAACTCATATATCTGCATACTTGTATTATTGCATACTTGTATTATTATTGGGAGTTTACTGACACCCATGTTTAAAAATGCAAATATAATGATTCCTTATTAGAAGCTTCTATTCATTTTGATAGCTGTGTGGAGAAGTTGAAGGACATTTTAATGAGTTTCAAACTGCTCAGGGATGAAAACCATAAACACTGTGACAAGGATAAAGAAGAGAGTAGTGTTTACCCTACTGAGAGCTGTCTTAGTTGGAAGTTGTCCTGACTGAAGAACTTTATCCTGTCTCCTAAGGAGCCCTGGTGGCACAGTGTTAAGGGCTCAGCTGCTAACCAAAAGGTCAGCAGTTCGAATCCACCAGCGACTCCTTGGAAACCTATTGGGCAGTTCTACTTTGTCCTATAGGGTCACTATGAGTCGGAATTGACTTGACAGCAGTGGGAGAGAGACTGAGAGTGTTTACCCTGAAGAAGAAAGAGTTGTGAGATGACTGAAAAAGTTTTGAAGACAGAGGGTTTACAGTGCAGAGACTTTCTCTTATATATTGCCTTTCTGCCAAATATGCTTGTCTGAGCCACAATCTTACAAGGGACTGGTTAGTCTACTATGCAAATAGAGTGTGTAAAACCACCCAATAAGATTAAGTGACCTTTCGGGAATTAGTTTGATTGCTATGCAAATTAAGTGGCTGTGGCTCACCAATGGGATTGGTCAGTTCATGATCTGGTCATGGGACCATGACTTTAAATTGACAAGAAGCAAGCTTGCATAAGCGTCAATTGTACAGAGATTGAGGGGAACCTCAGTACAATTGAGAAGAAGAACCTGGAGCAGAGTTCGTCATTTGGACCTGTAGTCCCAGCACTGGGAACTTCCTAGACACAAGAGAGAGAGTTGTAACACTGAAGAGAGCTGGAAATGGCAGCAACCACAGCAAAGCCCAGTGGAAGACAAATAGCAGCAGCCGTACGAGTGGTGGGAACCAGGAGACCAGTGAGAGGAGGCTGTAGTGGGCTTGTTGACTCGCAGAGCAAGAGAGACTTGAGCTCCTTTGGACAGGAGGCTTGCTGGCAGAGTAGGGTGCCCCTGGGCACTTGTCAGAGAAGTTAAAAACCTGTAACACTTGCCAGAGCAGGGCAAAGGCCAAGAGAAGGGCTGCCTGCCTGTGGGCACAATCAAAGAGCTGAGAGCTGTCTTGGTTTTAAGCTGTCCTAATTGAAGAACTTCATCTAGTCTCCTAAGGAGCCCTGGTCGCACAATGGTTAAGCGCTTAACTGCTAAATGAAAGGTCAGCAGTTGGAACCCACGAGCCGCTCTGCAAGAGAAAGATGTGGCAGTCTGCTTCAGTAAAGATTTACAGCCTTGGAAACCCTATGGGGAAGTTCTACCCTATTCTACATACAGGGTTGCTATCAGTTAGAATCAACTTGTTGGCAGTGGTCTGTTTGTTTGTTTGTTTCAGTATCCTGTCTTCTGAGTTGTATCCTGTTACTTCCCCAATAAACCACATAATTGTGAGTATGGCCTGTTTGTTTTGTGTGACCATTGAAATGAATTATCAGATTCAGCAGAGATGTAGAGAGTGCTGTGGAGAGGATGGTTGGTTTCAGAAATGATAAAAAAAAAAGTTAGAAAGCGAAGGTATATCTGACCCCCAGCTCGTAGGATTCAGCTGTGTGCTGATAGTGTTTCTCTCTTCTCCTCATGAATTTAGATGGCTATTGATACTATATTACAGGGTTATTTTGTAAAGAATATGAACATGGGAGGTGGGGCCAAGATTGCAGAGTAGTTCTTTTTACAACAAAAACCCGAAAAATCAAGTGAATCAATTATGTATGACAATGTAGGAGCCCTAAACGTCAAAGGAATTGGACTGAGTGGCAGGGGGAGGGAGAGAGAGTTTGGAAGCAGCGAGAAGTTGCCAGACCTGACCTGGGGAGAGCCTGAGCCACTCAGGCCAGAAAAGATCATGGTGCATGGTGAGGCATCAAGCAGCTGTGCTTGGGAGGCATTTTCCACACCAGGAGAGAACCAGCAGCAGTCTACTCGGCCATCCAGAACCAGTGAGAAGCACCCCTCGATTGGTGAAAGATAAGTACTTGAGTCTGGCCTACTGTGCAGATCAAAAACACCCCTCTTTGGGAGAAACTTCTCTCCCATTTACCTTGCCTCTCTGCACTGGGTCTGGGATGGCTCCTGCGATTGCCAAGTCCCCTGGGCAAAAAGTAGGAACCATCAAGCTCCCTGAGCCATGATCCTGGCCTTGGAGAGTGAGCAAGTTAACGAACAGGGGAAAAAATAATCTGCCAGCTCCTCTAAGCCAGGAACTCAGGCTAGGCACAGCTCCTTTGCCTAGGCACAGGGATAAGGGATCTACGGACTTTGAGTGTCTTTCCCCCTGCAGAGACTTCTGTGGGCCTATTTCAATGGTGTAGGTCCTCATTACCACAGTACAACAGGGTATATACCTGAAGTCTAACTTCCACTGTTTTAGCTGTGAAGAGGCAGGTTTGTGACATTTGACACTGTTCTGCCCGTTAAGCAGGTCTTCACCTACCCCCATCAGAGGCCTGAGGACTGGTAGCTCTACCCGTGCCAGCTAGCCACCTGTGATAGGGGCCCAAGAATAATTGGTGCTCCCCCCCACACCCCGAGTCCTTGAAGACAAAAGCATTGGGTGCTCATAGTCCAGTTGCAAAACCCACGAACCTATGCACTCTACGGAACATGGTATGCTTTTCTCCCGGACACTCAGGGGTTGCTGTCAGCCCCCTGCATTGCTCAGCATATGACCCCCTGCTGCAGCCAGATGCCTGTGGCTACACCAATCACCCTTGCCAGTCTAGGACTGTAGGTGAGAGCCTGCACCACACACTTGGCAGCCGAGTACCTGGACCCATGAGAAGAATCTTTACAGGAGGAGTGGGTGGAGTTCTGGGCTCAAATACTTAGTGGCAAGTCTGGCCACGTACGGGCAGAACGTTGGAGCTTCAAGGGTGCTGGTGACTGGGCTAGCTCACATGAGCAGCCTATTCGAGCATATCAAAACAAAACAAAACAAGAAGCTAGGACACAGTAAGCAAACATAAAAATAAATAAATATAATAACTTATTGATGGATTGGAGACAACAGTCAATATCAAATCACATAAAGATGCAGACCATGATGGCTTCAGCCAGCTCCCAAAATAAAAAATTAATAAATTTTCTGGAGGAAGAAAATTTCTTTGAAATTACTGGAGGCAGAATGCAAAAGATTAATATACAGAATTCTTCGAGAGATCAGGAAGAAAATTAGGCAAAATGCAGAACATTCAATAGAAGAACTTAAGAAGTTTAGAGAAAAGCATAATGACAAATTTAACAGGCTGCAAGAATCTGTAAAGAGACAGCAATCAGAAATCCAGAAGATTAACAATAAAATGTCAGAATTAGACAACTCAATAGAAAGTCATAGGAGAAGAGTTGAGGCAATGGAAGTCAGCATTAGTGAGATTGAAGCACTGGACACCAATTTATTTCATGAAAAATCAGATAAAAAGATTTTTAAAAAATGAAGAAACCCTAAGAATTATGTGGGACCCTATCAAGAGAAATAACAAATGAGTGATTGGAGTACCAGAACAGGGGAGGATAAAAGAAAATACAGAGAGAATTGTTGAAGATTTGTTGGCAGAAAACCTCCCTGATATCGTGAAAGAGGAGAAGATATCTATCCAAGATGTTCATCAAACCCCACATATGGTGGATCCCAAAGGAAAGTCACCAAGACGTATTATAATCAAACTTGCCAAAACCAAAGATAAAGAAAGATTTTTAAGTGTGGCTAGGGATAAAAGAAAAGTAATCTACAAAGGAGAATCAATAAGAGGAAGCTCAGACTACTTAGCAGAAACCATGCAGGCAAGAAGGCAATGGGATGAGATATATAAAGCCTGGCAGGAAAAAACTTGCTAGCCAGGAATTATATATCCAGCAAAACTGTTTCTCAAATATGATGGCAAAATTAGGGCATTTCGTGATAAACAGAAGTTTAGGGAATTTGCAAAAATGAAACCTAAATTACAAGAAATACTAAAGGAAGTTCCCCAGTTAGAAAATCAAGAACATCAGATAACAAACCAAGACTAGAACACAGGACAGAGCAATGAGATATCAAACCATATAGGGAAGTCATAAAAAAACAAAGATGTCAATATGTAAAACATGACAGCATTAAACAAAAAAGAGGGACTAAAAAATGTAGACATAGATTTTTCATATTAAGAGGAAGTAATGGTGACATAAAGAAATAAAAGACTGGTTTAAACCTAGAAAAATAAGGATAAATATTAAGGTAACCACAAAAGAAACTAACAATCTTACACATAAAAACAAAAAACGAGAAAAACATAAAGATTCAGCAAATACAAAATCAGCAACCATGAAAAAGATGAAAAGAAAATACATAAAGAAAAACAACTCAGTGCAGAAAATTAAGTGGAACAATGAAACTGTCAACAACACACAAAAAAAAGACATCAAAATGACAGCAATAAACTCATACCTATCAATAATTATGCTGAATGTAAATGGTCTAAAAGCACCAATAAAGAGACAGAGAATGGCAGAGTGGATAAAAGATGATCTGTCTATATGCTACCTGCAAGAGACACACCTTAGACTTAAAGAAACAAGCAGACTAAAACTCAAAGGATGGAAAAAATGTATCAAGCAAACAAACACTCAAAAAAGAGCAGGAGTGGCAACATTAATCTCTGACAAAATACATTTTAAAGTAAAATCTACCACAAAGGATGAGGAAGGAACTACATAATGATTAAAGGGTCAATACACCAGGAGGACATAACTATAATAAATATTTATGCACCCAATGACAGGGCTCCAAAATACATAAAACAAACTCTAACAGCATTGAAAAGAGAGACAGACAGCTCGACAGTAGTAATTGGAGACTTCAACACACCACTTTTGGTGAAGGACTGAAGGTCCAGAAAGAAGCTCAACAAACACACGGAAGAGCTAAATGCTACAATCAGCCAACTTGAGCTCATAGACACATACCAAACACTCCACCCAACAGCAGCTTAGTATACTTTCTTTTCCAAACCACAAGGAACATTCTCCAGAATAGACCACATATTAGGCCATAAAGCAAGACTTAACAGAATCCAAAGCATCGAAATATTACAAAGCGTCTTTTCTGACCATAAAGCCATAACAGTAGAAATCAATAACAAAAAAACCAAGGGGAAAATCATCAAACATATGGAAACTGAACAACACCTTGCTCAAAATCTACTGGGTTATAGAAGAAATCAAGGATGGAATAAAGAAATTCATAGAATCAAATGACAATGAAAACACATCCTACCAGAACCTTTGGGACACAGCAAAAGAAGTACTAAGAGGTCAGTTTATAGCAATAAATGCACACATCCAAAAAGAAGAAAGGGCCAAAATCAAAACATTAACCCTACAACTCAAACAAGTAGAAAGAGAGCAGCAAAAGAAGCCCTCAGGTGCCAGAAGAAAGGAAATAATAAGAATTAGAGCAGAATTAAATGAAATAGAGAATAGAAAAACAATTGAAAGAGTTAACAAGACCAAAAGCTCATTCTTTGAAGAGATCAACAAAATTGATAAACGACTGGCCAGACTGAAAAAGGAAAGACAGGAGATAAAGCAAATAAACCATATAGGAAATGAGATGGGGGACATCACAACAGACCCAACTGAAATTAAAAGAATCATAACAGAATACTATGAAAAATTGTACTCTAAAAAATTTGAAAACCTAGAGGAAACGGACAAATTTCTAGAAACTCACTACCTACCTAAACTAACACAAACAGAGGTAGAACAACTAAATCAACAAAGAAGAGATTGAAAAGATAATTAAAAAAATCCCAACAAAAAAAAGCCCTGGCCTGAACAGTTTCATGGAGAATTCTACCAAACTTTCAGAGAAGAGTTAACACCACTACTGCTAAAGGTATTTCAGAGCATAGAAAAGGATGGAATACTCCCAAACGCATTCTATGAAGCCAGCATAACCCTGACACCAAAACCATGTAAACACACCCCCAAAGAAGAAAATTACAGACCAATATCCCTCATGAACATTGACACAAAAATCTTCAACAAAATTCTAGCCAATAGAATTCAGCAACATACCAAAAAAATAATTCACCATGATCAAATAGGATTTATACAAGGTATGCAGGGATGGTTCAACATTAGAAAAACAATCCATGTAATTCATCACTTACATAAAACAAAAGACCAGAAACTTATGATCTTATCAATCTATGCAGAAAAGGCATTTGACGAAGTCCAACACACATTCATGATAAAAAAAAAAAAAAAAAAAAGCCTTTCAGCAAAATAAGAATAGAAGGGAAATTCCTCAACATAATTAAGGGCATTTGTACGAAGCCAACAGCCAACATTATCCTGAATGGAGAGACTTTGAAAGCATTCCCCTTGAGAATGGGAGCCAGACAAGGATGTCCTTTATCACCTCTCTTATTCAACATTGTGCTGGAGGTCCTAGCCAGAGAAATTAGGCTAGAAAATGAAATAAGGGTATCCAGATTGGTAGGGAAGAAGTCAAAGTATCTCTATTTGCAGATGATATTATCTTATACACATCAAACCCCAATAATTCCATAAAAAAACTAGTGGAACTAAGAGAAGATTTCAACAAGGTTTCAGGATACAAGATAAACATACATAAATCAGTTGCATTCCTCTACGCCAACAAAGAGAACTTTCAAGAGGAAATTACCAAATCAATACCATTTACAATAGACCCCAAGAAGATAAAATACTTAGGAATAAATCCAATCAGAGGAGTAAAAGACCTATACAATGAAAACTACAAGGCGCTACTGCAAGAAACCAAAAGAGACCTGCAGAAGTGGAAAAACATACCTTGCTCATGGATAGGAAGACTCAACAGTGTGAAAATGTCAATTCTACCCAAAGTGATCTACAGATACAATGCAGTCCCGATCCAAATTCCAACAGCATTTTTTAATGAGATAGAGAAACAAATCACTAACTTCATATGGAAAGGGAAGAGGCCCCGGATAATTACAGCATTACTTAAGAAGAAGAACAAAGTGGGAGGCCTCACACTACCTGATTTTAGAACCTATTATACCGCCACGGTAGTCAAAACAGCCTGGTACTGGTACAACAACAGATACATAGACCAATGGAACAGAATTGAGAATCCAGTTGTAAATTCATCCACCTATGAGCAACTGATATTTGACAAAGGTCCAAAGTCCATTAAATGGGGAAAAGACAGTCTCTTTAACAAATGTTGCTGGCATAACTGGATATCCATTTGCAAAAAACTGAAGCAAGACCCATACCTCACACCATGCACAAAAACTAACTCAAAATAAATCAAAGATCTTAATATAAAATCTAAAACAATAAAGATCATGGAAGAAAAATACGGACAATGCTAGGATCCCTTATACATGAACAGAATATGAACCATAAGTAACGATGCACAAACACCAGAAGAAAAACTAGATAACTGGCAGCTCCTAAAAAGCAAACACTTATGCTCATCAAAAGATTTCATTAAAAGAATGAAAAACAACCTACAGACTAGGAAAAAATTTTTGGCTATGACAAATCCGATCAGTGTCTAATCTCTAAAATCCACAAGATACTGCAAAACTCAACAACGTAAAGACATATAACCCAATTAAAAAATGGGCAAAGGATATGAACAGGCAATTCTCCAAAGAAGACGTTCAGGTGGCTAACACACTTGAAGAAATGCTCATGATCATTAACCATTACAGAAATGCAAACCAAAATTACAATGAGATACCATCTTACCCCAACAAGGCTAGCATTAATCCAAAAAACACTAAATAATAAATGTTGAAGAAGTTGTGGAGAGGCTGGAACACTTATACACTGTTGGTGGGAATGTAAATTGGTACAACCACTTTGGAAGTCGATTTGGTGCTTCCTTAAAAAGCTAGAAATAGAAGTACCATAGGATCCAACAATCCCACTCCTTGGAATATGTCCTAGAGAAATAAGAGCCACCACGAGAATAGATAAATGCACACCCATGTTCATTGCAGTCCTGTTCACAATAGTAAAAAGATGGAAACAACCTAGGTGCCCATCAACCGACAAAAGGATAAGCAAATTATGGTATATTCACACAATGGAATAGTACTCATCGATAGAGAACAACAATGAATCCATAAAACATCTTACAACATGGATGAATCTGGAAGGCATTATGCTAAGTGAATTTAGTCAGTCACAGAAGGACAAATATTGTATAAGACCACTATTATAAGAAATCAAAAAAAGATTTAAACACAGGAGAAAACATTCTTTGATGGTTATGAGGGTGTGGAGGGAGGGAAAGGGTTATTCACTATCTAGTAGAAAAGAATTAGGTGAATCGAAGGGCAGCACACACTACAGGAGTCAGAAAAACTGGACTAAACCAAAGCTGAGAAGTTTCCTGAATACAACCAAACACTTCAAGGGACAGAGTAGCAGGGGTGGAGGTCTGGGGACCATGGTTTCTGGGACATCTAGGCCAATTAGCCTAACAAAGCTTATTAAGAAAATGTTCTGCATCCTACTTTGGTGAGTGGCACTGGGGTCTTAAAAGCTAGTGAGCAGCCATCTAAGATGCATCAATTGGCCCCAATCCACCTGGAGTAAAGGAGTATGAAGAACACCAATGTCACAAGGAAAGCATTAGCCCAAGAGACAAAAAGAGCCACATAAACCGGAGACTGCATCAGCCTGAGACCAGAACCAGAGGGGGCTGGGCTACCACCAATGACCACCCTGACAGGGAACACAACAGAGTCCCTGTTGGAGCAGAAGGAATGTGGGGTGCAGAACTCAAATTCTAGTAAAAAGACGGGACTTAATGGTCTGACTGAGACTGCAGGAACCTCAGAGAGCGTGGCTCCTGGACTCTCTGTCAACCCAGAAGTAAAACCATTCCCGAGGCCAACTCTTCAGTCAAAGATTAGACTGGACTATGGAACATAAAATGATACTCATGAAGGGTGTGCTTCTTCGCTCAAAGTAGATACATTAGACTAAATGGGCAGCTCCTGTCTGGAGGTGTGATGAAAAGGCAGAGACAGTCAGGAGTTGGTTGAATGACTGCAGGATATCAGTGGTGGAGTGGACGAATGTGCTGTCACAGTATAGGGAGAGCAATTAGTGTTACATAACAATGTATGTATAAATTTTTGTATGAGAGACTAGGTTTCATTGTAAACTTGCACTTGAAGTGCAATAAAATTAAAAAAATTTAAAAAAGAATATGAACATGTTGTTCCTATCTCTACAAGATAGAACATAAGAAAATTTACTGAAGTTATGAATGGAGAGTGCCCTTAGATTCCTGGAAATAACTTCAAAAGAGAATCAGACTAACAAAAGAGATTATAAATTAATTCTCTGTGGAGATCCTTAAACAGAAAAAACAATCCCCTTGTATATGCCTCAACTGCAAGCCTGCTTAAAAACAGAAAAGGAAGTAGATTATGTCTTTCTAATTACAAGATTAAAAAATGAATTGAGTTATTCTAGATGAACTCTCCCTCATGATCCTCTCATATATTTTCTGCTGCTTTTTTATTCATATTTACTACTCTCAGTCACATTTATATACATACTACTCTTGAGGTGTGTGTGAATGTGTTTAATGCATTATTCAGTTAAAAAATTTACCTCAGGAATTTATGCAATAAATCCCACAGTGTTGTGCTGGTAAACTAATTCTATGAAAAAGAGAAAGGGCAGAGGGGAGGAAGGACATGATTGGTGGTGCTTGCTAATTCTACAATTGTGAATTCAAGCTACCAACATGATGTCACTGAACATGGCGCTCAGAAGGAATGTACACATCTGGCTTTCATGAACTGGAATGAGTCAGCCCCAGCACATCACTTCTTATAGAGCACCTACTTTATTTCAGGCATAACTATGGGCATATTAGAGATACAAATATATAACATAGCAGCCATGCCCAAAAGGAGGGTGCGGGTAGCTAAACTGGCAAATTCAAAAATAAGGTTTAGAGATTTCAATATCCTACTCTCAAGAATGTATACAACAATTAGACAGAAAATCAGCAAGAATACAGAAGACTTGAGCAAGACTGTCAACCAACCTGACCTACTTCAAATTTATAGAACACACCACCTAAAAATATCAGAGCACAATTTTTCAAACCTGCATGAAACATTATCCAGGTAGACACCATAAACAAAAAGTAACTCAAAATGGATCATAGATTTAAATGTAAGAGCTAAAACTATGAACAATTGATAAGAAAATATAAAAAAAAATTGTCAAGATTACAGGTTAGGCAAAGACTCCCTAGATATAACAAAAGTACAATCTATAAAGGAAAAGCTTCAAAAGTTATCATTCAGAAAAAGAAAATACAATCTACAGACTGGGAGAAAAGCTTTCCAAATATGTGATAAAGGACATTTATCTTGAGTATATAAAGAACCCTTAAAACTCATTAATAATGAAACAATAAAACCAATTAAAAATAAGCAAAAGATTTGAATAGATAATTACTCAAAGATATACAAACTGCTACTTAAATGAAAAGATGATCTACTCTATTAGTTGATAGGGGAATTCAAATTAAAACCACAAAGAGATACTGCTTCATATACACTAGAATAGCTGTAAAAAAAAAAAAAGAGAGAGAGAGAAAATGCCAAAGTTTGACAGGTGTGGAGAAACTGGAATCCTCCCAGTCTGCTTTTGGCAACATAAAACGATGAGGTGTTTTGACAACTAACTTGACAGTTTCTTAGAAAGTTAAACGTTTATTTACTATGTAATCTCGCAATTACACTCCTAGAGAAATTAAAACGTATGTCCACAAAAAAGTCAATGGATTTTTATAAAGAATTAAAAAATTGGAAGACTTACACTCCATGATTTCAAGACTTACTATAAGGAAAGAGGCATAGATCAATGAAACAGAAGGAAGTTTAGAAATTGGCCCATACATATGTGGTCAATTGATTTTCATTAAAAGTGTCAAGATATTTCAATGGGGGAAGGGAAATATATAGCCTAGTCAATGAAA
This sequence comes from Trichechus manatus latirostris, assembly GCF_000243295.1. Lineage (NCBI taxonomy): Eukaryota > Metazoa > Chordata > Mammalia > Sirenia > Trichechidae > Trichechus > Trichechus manatus. The sequence continues at coordinate 1,254,259 of NW_004443969.1, forward strand.
AGTGTGGGGAAAAACAAAAACAACAACAGTACATTGTTTGGAAAACATGAACTTTGTCTGACCCTTACCCCACACCATATAACAATGTTAACTTAAGATGTGGCTCATAGATGTAAATCTAAAAGCTAAAATTATAACATTTCTTGAAAAAAATACAGAAGAAAAATCTTTGCAAATTTGGGGTAAGCAATTTCTTAGGTAAGACCCCAAAAAACATGAACCATAAAAAGAAAAGATACAGTATATTTCATCAAAATCAAAATCTTGTGCTGTCCAAGAAATATTGTTCAAAAATGTAAACGCATTTTTGAAAGAAAACATTTGTGATGCATATCTGAAAAGGGTTTTTTTGTTGTTAGTTTTTTTTTTTAGGATATATAAAGAATTTACAATACAATGATAAAAATTTTAATGGCACTGAAATATTGGCAACAATTTTGAACACTTCACCCAGAAGATATAAAAATAATCTTAAATAATTTATTTCACATGAAAAGATGTTCAACATTATTAATCGCCCTGAAATGCAGCCTAAAACCAAAATGAGATACCACTACACCACTACCAGAATTGTTACAATAAAAAAGACTGACAATATCAGATGTTAGTAAAATGTGGTACAACTGTAACACTTATACAGTGTTGGTGGAAATGTAGCATTGCATAACCATTTTAGGAAACTGTTGAAAACTTCTTAAAATATTAAATATACGCTTACCTTACAAGCCTTCAAAGTCACTCCTAGCTATTTACCCGAAACCAAAAAAAAAAAAATCAAACCCATTTCTGTCTAGTTGATTCTGACTCATGGCGACCCTTATAGGACAGAGTAAAACTGTTTATGATTTCCAAGGCTATAAATCTTTTACTGAAGCAGATTGCCTCATTTTTCTCCCACAGAGCAGTTGGTGGGTTCGAACTGCCAACTTTTCGGTTAGCAGCTAAGCTCTTTAACCACTGTGCCACTGGGGCTTAAAGGAAATTAAAAACAAAATCTATGTTCAGGCAAGACTGTGCTCAAAGGTTTATTGCAACTTGATTCATAATAGCCAAAAACTGTCAGCAGATGACTGGATAAATAAATAGTCTTGTATGTATACAACTGAGTGTTATGCAATAATAAAATGGAGTAAATTCCTGATGTTCATGAAATGGATGAAGCTTTAAAAAGTATGCTGAGTGAAAGAAACTATGCACAAAAAAGTGCACACTGAATGATTCAACCCTGGTAGTAAGCAAAATAAATGAAGGCATATTTTACAAAAGAGAAATAAATGAATAAACTTAAGAAAAAATGTGCATGATCATATTAGTAATCAGGTAAACGGAATTTGAGACTATAATAGGATAACGTTTTATACCTTCAGGGTGGTTAAGAAACAAAACACAATAAAAATCAAGAATACGGATTATACTGAATGTTGGTAAAAATATGGAGCAATGGAAGAACTTTTATATTTTCGGTAGGTATGTAAACGATTCATCTATAGCAAGCATTAACTCCTAGCATTGGACATACACACAACCATTCCATTTCTGTGTGTGTAGAGTGTGTGTGTGTGAATGTGTATATGTGTTTATGTTCACTACAGAAACTCTTATGGAGTTTCCAGGAAACATGTACATGAATGTATGTACGGAGAATCATGTTCACAATAGCAAGAAAAAAAAAAAAAAAACTGAACACAAACCACATCCCCTTCAGGAGAAATAGATAATTAAATTGTGGGAGATTTAAATAATGGGCTGTTATAAAGCAGGGGGAAAACCTGGTTAAGAGTTTGGCTAACCAAAAGTCAGCAGTTCAAATCCACCAGGAGCTCCTTGGAAACCCTATGGGGCAGTTCTACTCTGTCCTATAGGGTTGCTATGAGTCAGAATCGACTGGGCAACGGATGTGGTTTTGATTTATAGAGTAGGGAAAATGAAGGAACCACAGATACATGCAACAACACAGATGTTAGGGAAAAAAAAAGTTACTCAAATTTTGATGAAGAGATAAACATCATGACAACAAACATGTGCAGGAATAACACTATAATACCAGATAGAAAAAGCATGAAAACCATCACTGAGAATAGTTGTTACCACTAGTATTGAAAGAAATGTGAAGTCACAGAGAGTCCATGGAGTATCAAGCATTCTTAAATTGAGTGGTGTATACAAAACTGTTTATTTTATTTTATAGAATCTTAGTGCTGATATAACAGAAATACCAAAGAAATTTATTTTCTCACAGTTTAAAGTTAGAAATCAGAGCACCAGCTCTAGAGGAAAGCTTTCTGTCTCTGTCACTCTGGAGGAAGCTTCTGCCTCCTGGTTCTTTGGAGATCTCTGTGTGTCCTGGCTTCTATCTTACCCCATCTCTGCTTGTTAATCTGCTTTTTTGTTTAATCTCTTTTATATCTCAAAGGAGATTGACTCAAGATACATCCTACACTAACACTGCCTTATTAACATAAAAAAGACAGCCTATTTCCAAATGGGATTATAACCACAGGCATAGAGGTTAGGATTTACAACACATATTTTGGGGGAACACAATTCAGTCTATAATATTTAGTTATGACAAATTACACATCCATTACACATAGTCCTTTATATGTACAAAATATTACATAACAGAAAAAGAAAATAATACCTTCCAAAAAAACTTCTCAATTTTGCAGAACACATAAACACATCCACAACTAACAATTACACGACATCATGTAAATTCTATAATGAGGATTTTTTTTAAAGATAGAGCTATAGTTTTACTAAAGCATGCACTTTAAAAATTCAAACTACAGAAAACTGTAGTTTACTGATTTTAACAGTGTAATTATACAGTATAGCATCCATGGAGTTCTTTCTAACAAGGCTTTTGCTTAATTAATTTTTTGGGTCAGCTTCAACATAGTTGGGATTCATCTTTTTCATTTGTTTTATCTTTAGTTAACACTTCCTAAGGCTCAGAAACAAGGATTGCATGAAAAACAACTAGATGTTCAGTAGCTGATAAGTGCAGAAATACTTGTCAAATATTTATTTTGAATTATTTAGGATAAAGCATTATTCTTCTATGCTGTATAAAACTCAATCAAGATTCTATTTGTGATACTGTGTACACAGTGTGCTCTGGTGCCATTCTTTATTAAATCCTGTTAGAACAAAGATTTTATCATGGTCCAGAGATTGTCATGGTTGATTACAGAATTCAAGACAAAACTTGGTACCCTACTGGTAATTTATTTTTTGTTGTTATTCGTCAAGACATCCCAAAGAAATTAGGCAGACCTTGTAATACTGCTCGTTACAAATACCTATTCTCTTTGGTAAACACAAGGCTAGTAATCCGTTTTGGAAGAATTGCCTAATGACCTGACGGTACCATTTTAGAAAGCCTGGTAGATTCTGCGCAGGGTTTACCTGGGCTAGGGTTTATGTCTGTGATTTCACTGGAGAAAAAAAAAAAAAGAGGCAAAAGAAGACTTGAAACATTTCTTCTGTTGTTTTCACTCTTGCTAAATTAGAATAAGTCCTCGATATATTATTATTTTTTAATGAACATTGAAATGCTTTCTACTGCAGTTTTGCATCACATTCATTAGGGATACATTCCAGAGAATGTCAGACAGATGCATTGTTGAATACTGAGCTGCATTTTTAATGGATGGAGAAAGTATTTTATTTACCATATTTCATGGATACTAAAATGCACATTTTTCATATTTTAGCAGTCTCTGATACTGGGATACATAGTGTTATAGAAGAATGTCAATTTTATGTATATTTTGTCTTAATTAGTAGTACATAAAATAGTGGTTACTCTTAAAATTAATGGGTCTCAGATTAGACGAAATAAGGTAAAAACTAATTGTCAAGGTGTTAACAAAAGAGACTGTTACCTGTTTTAATGTCACGTCTTCATAAAATTCGTAAGAGACTAAATTACATAATGGTAAATGGTAGCTAATAATTATGTGTGTATAATGTAGCAGTGCAATACTGGTTATGTGAATTGTTGAATATTGGAAAACACAAATTGCCAAACTGTAATTAGAAAGGGTCCCTGTTGAATCATTTGCGTTACAGTTTTGCAAAGCAATTAAATTTCCTGCTCAGCAATTACCTTACTAAGTAAGTTAATTTGGTGAGTACAGCTAGGATTTTGGAGTATCTGAATGAGTTGTTGTTGTTAAGTGCCCTCGAGTTGGCTCCAACTCTTAGGGACCCCAGGAACAACAGAACGAAACACCACCTGGTCCTGCTCCATTCTTGGAATCATTGTTATGCTTAAGCCCATTGTTGCAGCCACTGTGTCAATCAATCCATCTCCATGAGGGTCTTCCTCTTTTTCACTGACCCTCCACTTTACCAAGCATGATGTCCTTCTCCAGGGCCTGATCCCTCCTGATAACATGTCCGAAGTATGTGAGACATAGTCTTGCTATCCTTGCATCTTAAGGAGCTTCCTTTATTTATTTATTTTTACTGTACTTTAGATGAAGGTTTACAGAACAAATAGATTCTCATTAAACAGTTAGTAGACATATTGTTTCATGACAATGGTTAACAACCCCATGACAAGTCGACACTGTCCCTTCTCAACCTTGGGTTCCCTAATACCAGCTTTCCTGTCCCCTCCTGCCTTCTACTCATTGCCTCTGGACTGTTGTGCCCCATTAGTCTCATTTTGTTTTATGGGGCTGTCTAATCTTTGGCTGAACGGTGAACCTTGGGAGTGACTTCATTACTGAGCCGAAAGGGTGTCCAGGGGCCATACTCTCGGGGTTTCTCCAGTCTCTGTCAGGCCAGTAAGTCTGGTCTTTTTTTGTGAGTTAGAATTTTGTTCTACATTTTTCTCCAGTTTTGTTCACAACCCTCTTTTGTGATCTCTGTCAAAGTAGTCAGTGGTGGTAGCTGGGCACCATCTAGTTGTACTGGACGCATTCTGGTGGATGCCATGGTAGTTGTGGTCCATTAGTCCTTTGGACTAATCTTTCCCTTGTATCTTGTTTTCTTCATTCTCCCTTGTTAAGGAGCATTCTTGTTGTACTTCTTCCAAGACAGATTTGTTTGTCCCTCTGGCAGTCCATGGTGTATTCAATATTCTTCACCAACACCATAATTCAAAGGCTTCAGTTCTTCTTTGGTCTTCCTTATTCATCACCCAGCTTTCGCATGCATATGAGGTGATTGAAAACACCATGGCTTGGGTCAGATGCAGTTTAGTCTTCAAGGTGACATCTTTGCTTTTTAACACTTTAAAGAGGTCTTTTGCAGCAGATTTGCCCAATGCAATGTGTCTTTTGATTTCTTGATTGCTGCTTCCATGAGTGTCGACTGGGGAGTCGAGTAAAATGAAATCCTTGACAACTTCAATATTTTCTCAGTTTATCATGATGTTGCTTATTGGTCCAGTGAGAATTTTTGTTTTCTTTATCTTGAGGTGTAATCCATAGTGAAGGCTGAATGAGGGATGATGCAAACAGACCTATAAAGGGCATTGGGAAAAACAGACATAAGAAAAGGTCTTGGTTTGCTACAAGCAGACAGAAAAATGTTGCACAAGAGGTTATGGGCACAGTAGGAACCTTCCAAAGTACAAATGTTACTTCTACTTAAGAGTCAAGAAAGATTTCATGAAGTGATTTCACTTTGCAAATAGAGATTAGAAGCTCAACAAGAAGTATGTTTACATTCATTAAGTTTTCAATGTGACATCCTAATCAATTGGCCTAATAGCATGTATAATGCCTCTGTTCTATCTCCTAGTTCAATGTGGAGTGCCTGGGTTCTTAAAAGATTGCAAGCGGTCATCCAAAGTACAACAATTGATCTCTATTCACCTGAAACAACAGAGGAAGAAGGAGGATCAGGAATAGAGGGAGGATATGGAATGTGTAGCTAATTGCCTCCATGAACAACTGCCTCCTTTGCCATGAGACCAGAAGAACTGGAAGGTGCCCAGCTACCATTACTGAATATTTTGATCAAAGCTTTCATAGAAGAATCCCAAACAAAAGGTAAGAAATGCAGAACAAAATTTCAAATTCTCAAGGACTCCAGACTTCCTGGGGCCATGAAGATTGGATGAACCCCTGAAATTATTGCCCTGAGGCAATCTTTATACCTTAAACCTAAAGTCTTCTTAAAACCAAACAGTAGTCTAACTAACTTAACTAGTGAAAAATGTCTGCCTTGAGCATCACACTCTTTTAAGAACTATTTATGTGGGATCAAATTGACAACAACAACTCAAAAGATTAGATAGAAACCTAAGGGGGCAGTGCGTTTATGTTAACAGAGGAGGAAAACTCAGAAAAGGAGGTTGAGAATGGTTACACAACTCAAAGAACTGTAATCAATGTCACTAAATGGTACATTTGGAAACTGTTTAATTGGTGTATGTTTTACTGTGCATATTCTTAACAACAACAAAATAAATAAAATTATATATAAAATTTTTTTCAGTGTGTTAAGAGAAAGGCAATATTCAATGGCCATCTCCATCTTTAATTATATTCTCTTCTCTTTGTCATTTGTTTTTTGTCTCTTCCTCATACCAACAAATGAAACCCTAGCCACGTATTTAAAAATAGGATTTCTTACAGCACTTTTAAAATAATGCAAATGCAGTTACTTCATTTTTAATATTTGTCTGATGAACTTTTCAAATTAGGAGTCTGACTTTTAAATTCATTAAATATTTTACAAAAGCAAGCACTAGATTCTGCAAACATGTCACAGGCTATATTTGAAAACTATTTTTGAAATAGGTTTCTATTTTTCCGAAGTTAGTAAATTTCAGGTAAACGCTGGTAATCTTTCAGGGGCATTGAAATAAATAAAAGGCAATACATTCTGAAAGGGCTAGAAATACAAAGTTATCTCTAACCAACTAGAAAGCAAGCATATCAAGATAAACTTATTGGAAAATTATGTACTTTTTAAACTAAAATTAAAATAAATATACCGAATGCCCTAAATGACTACCATTTTGAGCATGAAATTTCTGGTCTTTGAACCAAGGGTAGTAGAATATAAGACTGGATAGGGAGAGTTTATTGATATGAGGGCACTCACTCATTATTCGGTATTTGATGTCCTGTCAAGGTCACTTTGAGCTGGATCTAGTACACTGTCAAAATAATGTCTTAAAGCTGGATAAATGATGATGGGTTAAAGTAAATGAAATGGAGTATCCATCTATGGCAAATTATTGAGAAGAGGAGACAAAAACCTTAAAAAAGGTGAATATGCTAGAATGGATTTATTGTATGAGAGCTGAAATCCCATCAAATGGCTATATTTCTTGGTAGCGTTCATAGAACATTCCCTTCACCACTACAATAAGACATGCACTAGTGAGGGAAGGCAGAAGCATATGGAGAAGCTAAGTGGTGACTGTCCTTTGTAGTCCAGGGTTCATAGTGTGAGAGGCTACTATGGAATTGGCCCCTAAGTATCAAGGAAGATGATGGGATTCTTAAATAGAAAACTTGTGTTGACAACATAAAATCATCAGAGATAAGGTGATATAATTACTGTAATGGGCAAGAAAACTGTAATGGAACCTAGTGGGCTCTGACGCACAAGTATCTATGTTGTTGTTGTTAGGTGCCATCGAGTGAGTTCTGACTCATAGTGACCCTATGTACAACAGAATGAAACACTGCCTAGTCCTGCACCATCCTCATAATTGTTGCTATGCTTCAGCCCATTGTTGCAGCCACTGTGTCAGTCTATCTTGTTGAGGGTCTTCCTTTTTTTCACTGACCCTCTACTTTACCAAGCATTATGTCCTTCTTCAAGGACTGCTCCCACCTGATAACACATACAAAATACTTGAGAAAAAGTCTTGCCATCCTTGCTTCTAAGGAGTATTCTGACTTTACTTCTTCCAAGACAGATTTTTTCGTTCTTCTGTAAGTTCACGGTATATTCAATATTCTTCGGCAACACCACAATTCAAAGGTATCAGTTCTTCTCCAGTCTTCCTTATTCACTGTCTAGCTTTGGCATGCATATGAGGCAATTGAAAATACCACGGTTTAGTCAGGGACACCTTCATCCTCAAAGTGACGTCTTTGCTTTTTAACACTTTAAAGAGGTCTTTTGTGGCAGATTTGTCCAATGCAATATGTCATTTGATTTCTTGACTCCTTCCATGGGTGTTGATTGTGTATCCAAGTAAAATGAAATCCTTGACAATTTCAATATTTTATCCATTTTTCATGATGTTGCTTATTGGTCCAGTTGCCAGGATTTTTGTAGTGAAGGCCAATATACCATACTGTTCCCAGGGGTACATAGGCAAATAACAAGAGTATTGTTTGACCATTGTAACAAAAATTATCAAAAGCGAGAGCAGAAGACACAGTGAAAAACCACAACTTATTGTCCAGGTTCTATACCTGAGGCAATTCAACACAAATTCCATCAAATGAAGAGAAAGCTGGTACTCCTTGAGGAAGGACTTGCAACATCATAGCCCATGTACATGGTAGTGATTTACCTATTCCATTGCCAAAGGAAGCTTTGGACATTTACCTAAATAATTAATCACTGGAGAAACTGGAGTAGCCAAATCTTTTCAGGTTGTTGGATACAAGATCTGATCTAGCACTAATTATAGGTATCCAATATGCCATCATGGCCCCTGTTAGAGTGAGAACACATAGAGGAAAGTTGACACTTGTCCTGACTCATGTCTGTCTCACTATGGTTCAACAGGCCCATGGCCTTACTCTCTGGTCATTTCCCAAGTCCTGAGGGCATAATTGGGATGGATACACTTGGAAGTTTGAAAACTCTGGACTCTTATTCCATAATCTATACAATAAGAGTCAAACAGTTAGGAAAGATTACGTTGAAGCTTCTGAAACTGAACCTTCCTCAAGAGCCAAGAGCAAAAATACCATATGCCAGGTCAATTAGCAGAGATTAGCACCGCTCTCAAAGATTTGAAGGATGTAAAGGCTATGGTACTCAACATATCCCCATCTGAATTACTAGATGGGTCCTGATGGATGACGGTAGCCTACTAGAAACCTAAATAAATGAGAGTCCCAATTATAGCTGTTGAGCCTCATATGGTATCTTCATTAGTATCGATCAATGCATCCCCTGGCACTTAGGATATGGCCATTGATCTGATCAACGTATTCTTTTTAATCTCCAGAAGGAAAAGTAGTACACATGGTTTTGTCACAGGGCTGTGTCCAAAGAAAATTTAATTTTTTGGTCATTCATTAGAATATCACTATATTGATGACACAATGTTAATGGAAACAGGGGAACAGAAAGTGCAAGTAATCTGGATATCCTGGGAAGACGATGATGCATGAGAGTGGAAGATAAACCCCACAAAGATTCAGGGTCCTGATACAAGGTGATATTTTTAAGAGTATAGTGGTCCTGAAAACTTAGAAGCATTCCAAGTTATAACCTCTAGGGTAACATACAAGTCACTGCCCTTTCACTAAAAGAGAGGCATGGCATTTGATCAACTTCACCTTTTGGAGATAACACATATTACATGTTAAAAATACTTTCCAACTCATTTATTTAGTGAGCTAAAATACTGCCAGTTTTTGTTGTTATTTGATTGTTTTAGTGGTGCTCAGAGTAGGATAGGACTTACAGCAAGGTCAGCTTGAGGTATAAGTAACTCTGCCAGTTGGGCCATATGACTCAGCAGATCCCATAGTACTAGAAGCATCCACAGTAAATAAAGATAGCATGTAGAGTCTCTTCCAAGTCCCAGTAGGAGAGAGGCAGTGCATACCCCTAACATTTTGTAGCAAGGCCTGCTACCTACACAAGTAACTATTCACCACTTAAAAGATAGTTCCTAGTAGAGAATTTAAGCACAGGTCATTAATTGACTATTTTTCCATAGCTGCCCAAAAAGAGCTGGAAATTGTCATTCCCATTATGTCATAAAGTCAGGTGAACACAATAGAAGCCTATTATATGATGGAAAGTGTCCATTTTGGAAAGGGCCCAAGCAGTTCTGTAGGGCACAAATAAGTTAAGCCAAAACATAGCTGAGATCCTGGGCTTTGTATTTGTTACACCAATGCTTATCCTTCAGCCAATGCCTGTGTCCTCATGGAAGGTTTCCTGTAACCAGCTGAAAATAAAGGAAAATAATAAATTTGGCTTAGTTCACAAATGAATCACCTCTCTATATAGGTATAATCAAAATGGATCGCTGTGACCTTACAGTCTCACTCTAGGTTGGCCCTAAAAGAGTGATGAGGTAAAATCCTCCCATTGGGCAGAACTCTATCAAATTAATGTCTAGGGAGAAGTAGTCTGAGGTAAAAATGTACACAGACTTCCTTGGCTGATTGGTCAGAGTCCAGGAAAGGGCAAGAATAGAAGATTAGAAGCAAAACAAAGATGTCGGGGAAGAAGAATATGAATAAACTTATGGGAATGTGCATGAAATGTGTGACTATTTGTGCTCTCATCAATGCCTATCAGAGAGCATTCACTGCAGTGGAGACAGTGAATGCCCAGGGAAAAGAATGACTGGTCCAGTGGAGGACAACCCGCTCTGTCCTTCACCACCCCAGGGCTTATGAAAAAGCATTATAAACAGAGGAGAGCCATGGCAGCAGAGATGGAGACTATGCATGGGCCTGACAGTATGGAGTCACTCTCACAAAGACTGATCTGAAGTCCCACAGGGGATTTGATAAATCATGATGTAATCTTGCACAGCATTGCTGCATAACAGGTAGTCTACATTATAGAAAAGAAGGGAGGCAATGAGCAAATGGTCATGGGATCCATTGGTTCTACAATATATCACATCACTCAAAAGTTGCTAGCTTAATAGAGTGCTGAAATAGCCTCTTAAAGGTGCATCTAATGTTTGAAGATGGAAGTAACTGCAGGGTGGGTATTCTCCTTAAAAATGAGGAATATATTTTGAACCAATGGCCACTCTATGATGCTCTGCCTCTGAAAAGTGGAAGACATAGGTATGCAAACTAAGGTGTTGAAACAGTCCTTCTCACCCCCATTCCTAGTGATCCAGGTGGGACTTTGAGCTCCCTTGATCCTACAACTTTAGGTTTTGTTGGAATAGAGAGGTCTTGATTCTTAGGCATCAAGAAAAGGAGTATTTCTGCCAAAGGATGCAGTAATATTTCCACTAAATCTAAAGTTATGACTGCTGCCCAGGGTCCTTATATCAGTGGGCCAGTATACCAAGAAAAGGGTTTCTATATTGGCAAGGAAAGTTGACCTTGATTATCATGATAAGATACAGTTGCTGATACATCATGGGAACAGGGAAGAGTATTTCTGGAGCTCAGAAGATTCCCTGAAGAAGTCTGTTGGTGCTTCCATGCCTAGTGGTATCTCAGGAATCAACGTGGCTGGGTTATCCCGCAGGGCAAGCAACCTCAACCCGCAGAAATGCTGGACAAGGGTAAGAAGAATCTAGAATGGGTGGTAGAGGAGGGAGATGATGAATAGCAGCTGTTCAGCAAAAGGGACCAAAGCTTGTTCCTCCAACTTTCATTTGTTTTATAATTTTACTTATTTTTTTAAGAAATTGTGAATGGTTACTACCTTAAGGAATTGGGACAGGACAAATTTAATTTAACATGGGTACAAGTGGATCTGACTATACTGTAGTAGACATTCTTGATGTCCACTCAGGTTTCCTTTCTCTTACAATTTCATTGCACATTAGCTCAATGTTCTACTGCCAACACTTGCCTTTCTTTCTCTAATGGCAGTCTTTGCCTACTCGGGCCCCTATTATTTGCTTGTGCAACAGATCAGAAGCATTATGGACTAATGTACTTCCCTTCTCAGGAGCTTTCCTCACCAAACTAGACAAACATTGGTATAAAAATATCTCAAGCTCCCTTGTGCCTTTGTTGCTATAAGTCTGATGTAAGAGTCCAGCACTGGTTGTCAGATTTTCCCTAGGGGTTGAAGCTCCTGTCATCCATAGCGGTACAAACCAGTTGCCTGGAGTTGATTCCAACTCATGGTGATCCCATGTGTGTCAGAGTAGAACTGTGTGCTCCATAGGGTTTTCCGTGGTTGATTTTTCAGAAGTAGATCACCAAACCTTTCTTCTTAGTTGCCTCTGGTGGACTCACCCTCCAACATTTTGGTTAGCAGTCCAGTGTGTTAACTGTTTGCACCACTGATAATGCACCCTTTCCTGAATGCCTTCCTTCCTTTCCCTGTCACACTTTCACACTCTTCTACTGGAATTGTCTTCATTTTTTTTTTTTTTGTAAACTACTGACATATGAATCCTTGTACCAGGGCCTGCTTCTGGGGAAACCAACCAAAGACACTAACTCTATGACAAAACATTTGATCACCTTCTAAAAATATCCTTCTTGTGTTTCTGGATCCTGGATTTTCATACTCTTCTCTCTCAAATTGCATAAAGATTTGAAGGATTACCATTGAAGACTAGAAGTGGAGAGGGTGGCTGGTGACTAATGTAAAAGAATTAAGGAGAAGAATCAATATTCTTACCCTCCTCCATTCCTCTCCTCTTGGCGCTCTCGGCCTTTTTTTCTTTCTACTCTGCATACTCTCCCCTCCAACTCCCGTAGCTTATCCCCTGTAGGACCATAGTCTCTGGAAATATTCTTACAATATGCTCCAGTTTTGAGTTTTATTCCTTCAAAAAGGCAGGGAAAGAGAAAGAGGGATCATTTTAGAAACACTCCCTCTACTGTTGCTATCTCAACTATTTCTTATTGCTGGTTTTTATCCCTTAGGAGTAGATGTGTTCTTAGCCAGAGATGCTATTATTTTCTTCCAGAGAAGTAACCAATGAATAGAAAGTTGCCTTGTAAAACCTGGAAGCATTGAGTTTTGGTTGGTGGGGATGGAAAATTTGGCAAAGTATATTGGTGATGGTAACACAACATGATTGATGTAATTGATCTCCCAGAATTGTAAACATGAAAAATATTGAATGGGAAAATATCATTATCTGTATTTTTTACAATTAAAAAGATTTTAAACAACTTATGAGACAAATGCTGTTCTTATTGCCACTTTTTAGATTAAGTACATTTTCCAAAAGTCATATGGCTAGAATTGAATTGATTGTAATTCAATTCCCTCTACCTTTGCCACTTGAATTCAGCCACGAAGCTAGTCTTCCTCTTTTCATAAATTGTGTATCTGAAGGAATAAGACTTTCATCTTGGTGACTTATGGAAACAAGCAAAGTTGTATTTCATCTCACTGCCTTTTTCCCACCCCTCCTCTTCTTGCCCTCTCACCCTTTCTATCCTCTCTTCCTTCCTCAGTCTGTATGCATTATAGGCAGCAGAAAAAACTAACATCTGAATCCAATCTTTCTAGCATTAAACACTACTGAGAAGCTCCTTAAGGAGTCATGCCATGTAGTTTTTAAAGCCACTGCTCATAGACTCCCTTGAACACTATCCTTTGTGAAAAAGGTGAGAAGCAGCCTCATTAAGACCACTTTCTTCCCTGCGACCTCAGTGAGTACAGCCAGCTAGTCCCTGAGCCTCCTTTACGGCCAGGCAATCAATACTTCCCAGTCAAGGCAACTGTAAAAGGCCCCACTTTATTCTGTGATTGATGTGATTGATGTTTGTTAATATTACTGGGAAATGGTTTTCCAGACAATTCAGAAACATAAATATGGATTGCAGGCATCTTTTTGAATGTCAGTGCTCACATTTTAGGGTGCATTACTGCTCAAATGACATCTGAAATGAAGTAGCAACTCTTCTAGCTATGTTCAGATTAACTCATTCTCCGATCAAATGACCCAGGGGCTCTTGCGTGATGGGAACTCTTGGTACACAGGACACTGAGCTATGAATGGCCTTTAGCAGCATTTTGTAAACAGACTTGACATGCTGTGGCCGGGGTGGAGCCGGGGGTTCTCCATTCATATTCTTGGGAATATTTTAGTTTTCTACAATAATTTAAAATTTTGCAATTACATTGTATAAGAATTAGTTGTTTAAAATAAACGTAAGCATGATCAGGATCATCTGTGTGAGCTCCATGTAACCCAGTGCCAGTGGATTCAGTGCCTGTGCTTCAAATGCATTTATGGCAGAATGAGTGCCAGTCAGGACTATTTTAATTATCTGAGACTAAAACCCTCCCAAACGACATCAGTAAAAACTGGAGAGGACTTGGTAGGAAAATGTTGCATTTTTCTCCAGTGAAAATTAAATGCTATGCAAAAGTTATGCAATAGTTACAATAGAGAATAGTTGAGGGAGAATTAAGTAATTACGTAGCACCAAAACCAAACCCATTGCCATCCAGTCGATTCCAACTCATAGCTACCCTATAGGACACAGTAGAACTGCCCCATAGGGGTTCCAAGGAGCAGCTGATGGATTCGAACTGCTGACCCTTTTGTCTGCAGCCAAACACTTAACCACTGTGCCACCAGGGCTCCAGTTACATAGCACAGGGTACATACTGTGGAAATCCTGATGACGTAGCGGTTAAGAGTTCAGCAGCTAACCAAAAGGTAGACAGTTGGAATCCACCAGCCACTCCTTGGAAACCCTATAGGGCAGTTCTACTGTGTCCTATAGGGTCGCTATGAGTAGGAATCGACTCGATGGCAGTGAGTTTGGTTTTGGTTTCAGTACTATACAGAATCCATGGGTGGTGCAAAGTTAAGGCCCTTGGCTGCTAACCAAAAGTTTGGTGGGTCCAGGCCACCCAGAAGTGCCTTGGTAGAAAGGCCTGGAGATCTACTTCTGAAAAATTAGCCATTAAAACCACCCTATGGAGCACAGTTCTACTCTCACACACACAGAATTGCCATGAGTCAGAACTGATTTGATGGCAACTGTTCTTTTTTTTTCTTTGTTGAGTGCTGTATTCAAGACAAACTCTAAAAAAATCCTATACGCTGTAGTTCACAACCATACTCCTATGATTCTCAGCAAAAAAAAAACACAAACCACATTAAATTAACATTGTTGATGCTGAATTTCGTTTTTATAGTTTTGTGATGTTCAACAGTTTTAATTATTTTTCGTTTTATAGCTGTGTAAGATCAACAAGCGTGAAACTTTAAGAATAGTTTTCTGATTGCATGTATTTTGGTCATATTGTGGCAAAGACAATTCAAGTAAGTACTATAGTCAGAAAACCAAAAAAAAAAAAAAAAAATTGCCATCGAGTGGATTCTGACTCATAGCGACCCTATAGTCAGAGGGTGATTTATTTATTTTTCCTTTTAAAAGAGGCTTATACTTTAAGTCTGAGGAACACTGACCTGAAATACAAGAGCTACAACTTTTCTCACTTACAGCTACTCCAGCTAATGCATGGCTCCTGTGTCACCTTTCTGATCATTGATATGTGTGAGTCCACTGCTGTGGTTGTTGGGTCAATCCATCTCACTGAAGATACCCCTTGTTTTGGCTGGCCCTCTGCTTGATGCATAGTAGGCACCCAGTAAAGAGTGCCTCGTTGCCTTTCTCCCCAGTTTTTAGAGCTGGTTGTAATTCACACAAGAAAAGCAGTGACATTACATTGCCCTCATACCCTACATTTGAACAACCTCTTATCAAGCTTGATAAGAATATCACATTGAATGATTTATCTCGGAGTAATATTTGCTGTCATAAAGACATCATTCTAAATATTATAGGGCAAAGATTTCCCACCTCTAAAAATGTCAAACAAAAAAAAAGTCTCATAGTCTGAAGGAAAGTGTGCATAAAGGGAGTAATGATGATAGCTAGTTTGAGGAGAATGACAGGGTACACACAGGAGTGGCTAAAAAACAAATCACTCTGTTCAGTTACCTTTGGAACTCATGTTCCTATGTGCCAGGTATTTTTTTTTTTTTTTTAATGGGAATAGAGTGTTAAACAGAACAGATGAAATGACAGTTCTCACAGAGCTGCATACTACTTGGGGCAACAGTGGAAGAAAGATAATAAACAAGTAAACATAGATCTGTTATATAAAGCCAGAGAGTGAGAAGTGTTAAAAAGGGAAATAAAGTAGGCTGTCTCAGTTATTTAGTGCTGCTATAGCAGAAGTGTCGCAAGTGTGCGGCTTTAACAAACAGAAATTTATTTTCTCAGAGTTCAGGAGGCTAGAAGTTTGAATTCAGGTCACAGGCTCTAGGAGAAGGGCTCTCTCTCTGTTGGATCTAGGGGAAGGTCCTTGACTCTTTTCAGCTTCTGTTCCTTGGTTCCTTGGTGACCTTCATGTGGCCTGGCATCTATCTTCCCCCATGTCTGCTTCCTTCTCTATGCCTAATCTGCTTGGTTTATATCTCAAAGGTGATTAGTTAAAGACACACCCTACACTGATATGGCTTCATTAACATAGTAAAGGAAATCCTATTTCCAAATGGAATTACATCCACAAGTATAAACCCATTGCTGTCAAGTCAATTCTGACCATAGCAATCTTATAGGGACAGAGTATAACTGACCCATAGGGTTTCCAAGGCTGTAATCTTTACAGAAGCAGACTGCCACATATATCCCCTGTGGAGGGGCTGGTGGGTTCAAACTTTCAACCTTTTAGTCAGCAGTCAACTGCTTAACCACTGTGCTGCCAAGACTCCCTCCCACAAGTATAGGCATTAGGATTTACAACACATATTTTGGGGGAACAAAATTCAATCCATAACGCAGGCTAAAGAATGGACCAGCAATATCTGGTACACATTGGAACACAGATCTGGGCCTTAGAAACAGGTTGTGGTAAGAGATACAAATTTGTTGGCATCAGTCATTGCTAAAAGGAACAATACGTATCTGTGCCTATGGTGTACCTGGCAGTGTTCTAGATACAGAGATATAGTTCACTAGGTAGCTCATATTCCAGCAGGCAAGTCAGTTAATAAACAAAAACAATTAAGCAAATTATATAATAATTTATACTATGATACATTCTAGGATGTGAAATACAGTAGGTTTGGGATGCCAAACATGGGAGTTGCAGTTTTAAGTAAGATCAAAGATTCCTTTCTTGAGATGTTGACATTTGAGTAAAGACTTGAAGGAGCTGAGGAGCAAACCATGTGTATGCCTGGAGGATCCAAGGAAGAGCACATCAGATGGAAGGTGTGGACAAAATTATGAGAAGGGAGCATGTCTGGTGAGCTCAACAAACAGGAAGGAAACTATTATGGTTGAAGTGGATTGAGCAAGGAGAAGTTTAATAGGAGATAGCATTAGGGAGATAGTGTTTGAGGGACCAGTTCTGTAGTAGGGAAAAAAGGCCATGCATTCAAAATTTTAAAAATAGATTTTGCTGTTATAAGAACCGCATTGAAAGAAGGAAGGAAGAAAATATTCACCAATTAAGGGCTAGGAATCATCACACTTTAATTTCTTTTTTTTTTTTAATTTGATTGTACTTTAAGTGAAAGTTTACAATACAAGTTAGTCTTTCATACAAAAATTTATACATACACCTGACCCTAATTGCTCTCCCTATACTGTGACAGCACGTTCTTCCTTTCCACCCCTGATATCCCGCATCCATTCAACCAGCTCCTGACCGACCCTCTCTGCCTTCTCATTTCACCTCCAAACAGGAGCTTCCCATTTAGTCTCATGTATCTACTTGAGCTAAGAAGCACACTCTTCATGAGTATCATTTTATGTCCTATAGCCCAGTGTAATCTTTGACTGAGGAGTTGGCCTCCGGAATGGTTTTAGTGCCGGTTTGACAGACAGTCCAGGGGCCTTGCTCTCTGGGGTTCCTCCAGTCTCAGTTAGACCATTAAGTCTGGTCTTTTTACTAGAATTTGAGTTCTGCACCCCACTTTTCTCCTGCTCCAACAGGAACTCTGTTGTGTTCCCTGTCAGGGCGGTCATTGGTGGTAGCCGGGCACCTTCTAGTTCTTCTGGTCTCAGGCTGCTGCAGTCTCTGGTTTATGTGGCCCTTTCTGTTTCTTGGGCTAATGCTTTCCTTGTGACTTTGGTGTTCTTCATTCTCCTTTACTCCAGGTGGGTTGGGACCAATTGTTGGGTCTTAAATGGCCATTCAGTAGCTTTTAAGACCCCAGACGCCACTGACCAAAGTAGGATGCAGAATGTTTTCTTAATAAACTTTGTTATGCCAGTTGACCTAGATGTCCCCAGAAACCATGGTCCCCAGACCTCTGCCCCTGCTACCCTGTCCCTTGAAGGGTTTGGTTGTATTCAGGAACACTTCAATTTCTTAACAAATCAGAATTATAGGCCTTATTTTATACTTAAATAAACTCAAGACTCTTTTTAGGATTTATACTGTGCTCATTAGGATAAGAAAAAGCCAGAGGATCTTGGGATGGTTATATAGGGAAAATGAAATGTCACAATGCTCATCAGGGCAGAAGAAAGTCACAAGGTGGCATGCCTGAAAAGAACTGTTTCAAGAAATAAATTGGAAAAGAAGACACTAGAATGTATCAGTAAAATACCTAAGATTTATAAAGTGGCTGCCATGCTTGTTCAGAGCACTAAAACATTGAAGATCTATATCAGACGTTGGCAAACTTTTTCTGTAAATGGCTAGTTACTATGTATTTAAGGCTGTTTTTGGATCATATGATCTCTGTTGTAACTATTCAACTCTGCCATTGTAGCTGAAAGCAACCATAGACTTTAGGTAAACAAACGAGTTTGGCTATGTTCCAATAAAATTTTATTTACAAAAATAGGTGATGGGCCAGATTTGGCCCTGCAAGCCATGATTTGCTGACCCCTGATCCATATTAACTTGAGTCCTGGTGGCACAGTGGTTGAATCGCTCAGCTGCTAACCAAAAGACTGGCCGTTCAAAACCACCAGCAGCTCCATGGGAGAAAGATGTGGCAGTCTGCTTCTGTAAAGATTTACAGCCTTGGAAACCTATACGACTGTTCTACTCTGTCCTATATGGTCCCTATGAGTCAGAATTGACCAGACAGCAGTGGTTTGGTTTGGATCTATATTAAAAAGAGCCCTGGTTGCACAATGGTTAAGTGCTTGGCTGCTACCTAAAAGTTCAGCATTTCAAACCCACCACCGGCTCCACGGTAGAAAAGACCTGGTAATCTGCTCCCATAAAGATTGTTGTTGTTGTCAGGCGCCATCAAGTCTGTTAAACTCATAGCGACCCTAGGTACAACAGAATATTTTACCTAGTCCTGCACCATTCTCACAATTGTTACTATGTTTGGGCCCATTATTGCAGGCACTGTGTCAATCGATCAAGTCCAGGGTCTTCCTCTTTTTCACAGGCCCTCTACTTTACCAAACATGACATCCTTCTCCAGGTACTGGTCCCTCCTGATAACCTGCCTAAAGTATGTAAGATGAAGTTTTGCACTTTCACTTCTAAGGGGCATTCTGGCTGTACTTCTTCCAAGACAGATTTGCTCATGCTTCTGGCAGTGCATGGTATATTCAGTATGTTTTGCGAGCACCATAATTCAAAGGTGTCAATTCTTCTTCAGTCTTCCTTATTCACTGTCCAGCTTTCCCATGCATATGGGTGATTGACTATACCATGGATTAAATCATTTTCAAAAGTAGATCATCAGGCCTTTCTTCCTACTCTGCCCTAATCTGGAAGCTCAGCTGAAACCTGTCCACCATGCATGACCCTGCTGGTATTTGAAATACTGGTGCTATAGCTTTCAGCATCACAGCAACATGTAAACCATCACAGTATGACAAAGGCAGAGTGTTGAATGTAGCAGTATTACAGACATGTATAAGACAATAATCTGGCTTTTAAGGAACATGTTTTTAATCACCTTTCTCATGAAACTTTTGCTGCACCTACTCTGAAACCACTTTCTTTGCCTCGCTCTCTCTGCTTTGGGCTCGTTTGTATTTCTCTTTTCTGCTCACAACACCCGCTTTCCAATC
Source organism: Trichechus manatus latirostris (assembly GCF_000243295.1). Classification (NCBI taxonomy): domain Eukaryota; kingdom Metazoa; phylum Chordata; class Mammalia; order Sirenia; family Trichechidae; genus Trichechus; species Trichechus manatus. Next base: position 1,274,124 of record NW_004443969.1, read on the forward strand.
TATTGTAAAGAACCTGATGGAAAGGCCTGTGTCTTATTATTCATCAAGTATAGTGCCAGACAAGAAATAATTATCAATAAATATTTTCATAAATATTAATTTTCTATTTAGCTTTCAACAAAATAGAAAGACACTGTAAAGGTAAACGTATTATTTTGAAAATTTCTGTTTATACTAAATTCCTTTTTGATCTTATGAAAATAATTGCATGTCTTTGACACTCTCCAAAATGTTCCTGGCTGTCTCTCCAGGGCCTGGTCACTTCCTTGCACTAATTTTCCTACCTTTCTGGAGTTCAAATGCCTCAAGATAATATCCAAATTCATTTAACATCTGAGAACATAGTTATCTGTTGTTATGACAAGTTGCTTTTTTCTTTTCCTATCATATGCTACCTCTAAACTTGTTAATAATCAGATATAAAGTCTGCAACATAAGAGCACTGAAAATCTAAAAGCGCTCATGGGAATTGTGATTCATTATTCTACCTGGGGTCCTCTCAGCTGATAGCTGTCTTAGGTCGTTGACAGTTGTAACACCTGTTTTTAAGAATAGTGTGATTGCATGAGGAACTTACAATCTAGGCTGTGTATTAGTGAAGAAGTGCTGGGAGGCTCTCAAGAGCCCCATACCCTTTCAAATTTAAGTAGTTCAGAGTGGCTCTGTTTATATGTGTGCACGTGACAGAAAAAAACGTATACTCGCAGTTGGTAAAGATCTGACGTTTTGGAAACCAAATAAAATGCTTTTTTCAAGTAGCCAATTTTCATGTTATCCTGAAATGCTGTTCTTCAGGCAAAAGTTAGTTTTATTATATTCTATATGAGGGAAAATTATACTCTGACCATTGCCATGGCAACTAGAGACCTCATCTATTATTAAGTTAGAATCACACTTGGTCCACGAATGTGCCCCACTCCATCCGTCCCCGCCAGAGGTGAAAGGACTCAGCCTGCTGTAAAAGAGTACCTTATTTGTGAAGCTTTGTCTCCACAGTTTTATTTGCTTAATAATATCAAGGAAAGGCTCTGCATTGTTTGGTAACTTTGTGGGACATCGAGCTTAATGTACAGCTGGTTTAATAAGAAAATCCACTGCATAATGCTTTACAATTAGAAAGATACTTCTTCTATTCTTTTTTAAAGACAAATAACCTCCCCTCTTTGACCATCCTTACTGCACTTCATCAATGACACAGCTGTAAGATAAAGATCCTCAAGGTACTATGTTACTCTTTTAAATTAAAAGGGTTTTCCCTTTCCTCCATCTGAAACAGGAAAAGACCCAATCCCTTTCCCGGACATCCTGGTCTTCAATATATCACCACAGCATTTCATTTGGATGATGCATTAGCTTTACCCATCAAGAACATTCAATCCTTTGGTAATATATTAGTCACTGACAAATGCCAGCTGGCAAGAATTGCTTTTATGAGTCTCACCAAGAGTTACCTCATTATTTAAAACTATGAATTCCTTTTGAAATGATAGCTATTTGTTGAAGAAATGAACAGTATTTTAACATCTAGGCTAGGCAGGCCTCCATGTCTTGTCAAGCCTATTAGAGTAAGACCCTTTAATGAATGGGTGTAACACGATCATTCCATTTTGCAAAGAGAACAACTCCTTCTTGGTCACGTAGGACAGATATTTGGAAGGGATGCACTGAAGCCATGTAAGTTAAACCATCTTCACTTGCTGGCCTAGAATTCACTTTGCAAAGGGGTAGAGCTTCCCAAAGGAAGAAATTGGGCATAAGTCTTAACTCAAAAGGAAGTTGTATCTTTGCCGACGAATTTGTGTGTGTGTGTGTGTGTGTGTGTAAAGTCTAGTGACTCCTCTATAATAAAGAAAATGATATCAAGGAATTTACTGATTATTTTGACTTCTAAGAATCAACTTTGAAAAAAATTATCGCAAGTCAATTTTGGTATAAAGATTATAAAGAATTTGATAGCCACAATCAAGACTGTGTTTATACTGTAGAAAACAGATAAAAGCATTTATGGAAACAATGACATAATCAAATGCATATTTGTGAAAATTAATTTTAGCTGTATTGAAGGAAGAGGCAGTCTAAGATGTGTATAATATGATGAAGGCCCAAATAAGACATACTAGGTTGGAAAGGAACCAGCCTTCAGAAAAGTCATTCAAATAAGTTAAAAGAAACAAAAGGACAAGGAGGGGATGGAGAGTTAGACTGTAGTTATAAAAACACAGTAGATAATGAGCAAGGGTGGCATATGTGATTTTCAATTGGTTGCTAAACTAAAAGTTGGAGATTTGAACTCACCCAGAAGCTCTGTGGAAGAAAGGCCTGGCAAACTACTTCCATAAAAATTAGAGCCAAGAAAAACCTATAGAGAAGTTCTACTCTATAAACACAAGGTCGCCATGAGTCAGGGGTCGACTCAATGGCAGCAAACAACAAATATAATCTCTTAGCATTCAGCACAGTGTCTTGTAGAATACAGGCATTCAATAACTATCTGTTATTTAGTAAAAATAAGAACAATTAAAACAAGAATTAGTAAAAATGGTATTTATTTATCTTGTTTGGGTCTAAGAAAGTAATAGATACTATTCCAAATTCAACTTCTCAGTGTCTGAATAAGTTGTTGTATTTGTTGTTAGGTGCTATCAAGTTGGTTCATAGAGACCCTCTGTACAACAGAAAGAAACACTGCCCGCTTCTGCTCCATACTCACCGTCGTTGTTTTGCTTGAGCCCATTGTTGCAGCCACTGTGTCAATCCTTTTTGTTAAGGGGATTTCTCCTTTTCACTGACCCTCTATTTTACCCAGCATGATGTCCTTCTCTTGGGATTTGTCCCTACTGATAACATTTCCAAAGTATGTGAGACGAAATCTCACCATCTTCCCTGCTAAGGAGCATTCTGGCTGTACTTCTTCCAACACAGATTTGTTCATTCTTCTAGAAGTCCATGGCATATTCAATATTCTTTGCCAACATCAAAATTCAAAGGCATCAATTCTTCTTCAGTTTTTCTTATTCATTGCTTAGCCTTCAAATGCATGTGAGGTGATTGAAAACACCATGGCTTGGGTCAGGCCCACCTTAGTCCTCAAAGTGACATCTTGGCTTTTTAACACTTGAAAAAAAGTCTTTTGCAACAGGTTTGCCCAATGCAATACATCGTTTGATTTCTTGACTGCTGTTTCCATGGGCATTGATTGTGGATCCAAGTATTCTTGACTACTTCAATATTTTCTCCATTTATCATGATGTTGCTAATTGATCCAGTCGTGAGTATTTTTGTTTTCTTTATGTTAAAGTGTAATCCATACTGAAGGCTGTAGTGTTTTATCTTAATCAATAAGTGCTTCAAGTCCTCTTCCTTTCATCAAGCAAGGTTTTGTCATCTGCGTATAGCAGGCTGTTGATGAGTCTTCCTCCAATCCTTATGCTGTCTTTTTCTTCATATAATCCAGGGTCTTGGATTAGTTGCTCGGCATACAGATTGAATAAGTGTGGTGAAAAGATGCAACCTTTATGCACACCTTTCCTGATTTTAAATCATGCAGTATCCCCTTGCTCTGTTCGAATAACTGCCTTTAGTTCTAAGTACAGGTTCCTTATGAGCACCATTAAGTGTTCTGGTGTTCCCATTCTTCACAATGTTATCCATAATTTGTAATGATCCACACAGTGGAACACATTTGCATAGTCAATAAAATACAGATAAACATCTTTCTGGTATTCTCTGTTTTTAGCCAAAATCCATTTGACATCAGCAACGATATCCCTCATTCCATGTCCTCTTCTGAATCCGGCTTGAACTTCTGGCAGTTCCCTGACAATATACTGCTGCAATCGTTTTTGAATGATCTTGAGAAAAATTTTACTTGCATGTGATATTAATGATATTGTGCCGTAGTTTTCTAATTCTGTTGGATCACCTTTCTTTGGAATGGGCATAAATATGGATCTCTTCCAGTTATTTGATCAGGTAGCTGTCTTCCAAATTTCTTTGCATAGATAAGTGAGTGCTTCTAGCTTTGCATCTGCTTGTTAAAACACCTCAATTGTTATTCTGTCAGTTCCTGGAGTCTTGTTTTCTCCAATACCTTTACTGCAGCTTGGACTTCTTCCTTCAGTGCCATCGGCTCTTGATCATATGCTATCTCTTGAAATAGTTGAACATTGACCAAAATTATTTTTGGTACAGTGATTCTGTGTATTCCTTCCATCTACTTTTGATGTTTCCTGCTTCATTCAATATTTTTCCCATAGAATCTTTCAAAATTGCAACTCGATGCTTGAATTGTTTCTTCAGTTCTTTCAGCTTGAGAAATGCCAGACGTAGTCTTCCCTTTTGGTTTTCTAATTCCAGATCTTTGTACCTTTCATTATAATATGGCCTTGAGTATATCCTACCTAAATTTAGAGACCATCTCCACAAAAGACTTGATGCATTGAACACTAATGACTGAAGACTAGATGAGTTGTGGGATGATATTAAGGTCGTCATGCATGAAGAAAGCAAAAGTTCATCAAAAAGTCAGGAAAGAAATAAAAGACCAAAATGAATGTCATAAGAGACTCTCAAACTTGCTCTTGAACATAGAGTAACTAAAGCGAATGGAAGAAATGATGAACTAAGAGAGCTGAGCGGAAGATTTCAAAGGATAGTTTGAGAAGACAAAGTAAAGTATTATAATAAAATGTGTAAAGAGCTTCTAAGATTAGGATAGTATAAAATTCAGTCCGAATGGGTGGACCCAGATTGACACTAGCCATCTTGCCCCTGGGATATCAGAGTCATCTGATAACCCTAACACTGATAGGGAAGCATTGACTATTCAACTGTAGATACCCCCTTACCCTTCGTAATTCTTGGATTTGAGAGAGAATTCCTTTTATTATTATCCAAACATCATCTGATCTGAAAATGGAACCCCTTCAATCCATGACCTCAAAATTCTAGGTCACCCAGAATCATCTACTGTCTATGCCTTGTTTTTTATATCATCTGTGGAAAATGGGGACAATAGAATGCTGAAATGTCTAAAACAATAACAAATTGTTCTAACCAGGTTCTAGCCACTCACTAGCAAGTAGCTGGATGCCTGAATACAGCCACCCCCTGCAGGGATCCATATGTTCTCAGGTCTCTGCTAGCAACCTAAGAGTCAGGCCGTGGGAAGGTGTCTGGAGCAGTACAACATGGATACGCCTTCACAGAGCTCACTTCTATTTCTTACCAGTCACTTTCAAGCTGTTAGAAATCCAGACTGCATCCTGTGCCAGGATGTGAGTGGACATTACCTGAAATCACTGTTATATTCTCACTGGTGATTAATGGGTCACTCAAGGAACATATCTACTACCTTTACCCTACTTCCTACTATATTGTGCTCCTGGTCCAGACCTCTTCCCAGTGGGCACTGGACTAGCCAAATTCAACTCCACAGTGTGGGTGTAAATGAGTGTACTCTGACCACCACAGGACAGAAAGGAGAGAAGGGGTGGTGGCAATGGGAAGAAGACACCCCTTGCCTATATGGGCTGAAATACCTGAAACCTTGAGAGGTGGTGGTGGCAATGCATAATGTTATGGATTGAATTGTGTCCCCCAAAAATGTGTGTCAACTTGGCTAGGCCATGATTCCCAGTATTGTGTGACTGTCCACCATTTTGTCATCTGAGATAATTTTCCTATGTGTTGTAAATCCGACCTCTATGATGTTAATAAGGCAGGATTAGAGACAGTTCTGTTAATGAGGCAGGGCTCAATCTATAATATTAGGTTGTGTCTTGAGTTACTCTCTTTTGAGATATAAATGAAAGAAGCAAGCAGAGAGACAGGGACCTCATACCACCAAGAAAGTAGTGCCAGGAACAAAGTATATCCTTTGGACCTGGGGTCCCTGTCTGAAAGTTTCCTAGACCAGGGGAAGACCGATGACAAGGACCTTCCTGCAGAGCCAACAGAGAGATAAAGCCTTCCCTTGGAGCTGGCATACTGAATTCGGACTTCTAGCTTACTAGACTGCGAGAGAGTAAATTTCTCTTTGCTAAAGCCACCCATTTGTGGTATGTCCGTTATAGCAGTACTAGAAGACTAATATACATGATGATTGTTTTACCTGAGTCCCTTAAAGAGAATAGTCTCCTAGGCTGTTCCCAATTTATTGGTGACTCTTACATTGACAGCTGCCTCTTTTGATATTCTGAAACAATGCTGGATATTTCATCCTGTATCTGATATAGCAGGAGAGAGAGAGAGCTGGTAGCTATTCTGACATCTCCTAGTGATATTACGATACTCTCAGTGCCTCCATATACCTACTACACTCCATCGAGTTATAGTGCTCAATATCTGACAATTAGTTTGGATGTCAGCAATGAATTCTAAGCACCGAGACCAAACAAGGCTAGCAGAATGGCCTTTCTCTTCAGAATACTGCAGGCATGGAAGAAGGCTTTGTAGAAAACCTACAGATCCTGTTTAGATTTTTCTTGCCACCACAAAGGGCAATTGCAGATGTTTGCCTTTTTCAACTTCACACAGATCTTATCCTCATTAATGGAGGGAAAAACCACTAACTAGTGAACACCTTTGACTGGTACATGAAAATTTCTGGTCTGGTCATCATATATGACTCCCCCTGACTTACCGGGGGGATGATGACCTGTATCCTCGGAGGCAGAGCATCCAGCCTTTCCCACATTTTCCAGGACTCCCTTCCAATACTCTCTAAGCAGCCATCTTCTAGGGAAAGCAGTACTGTAATTATAGCATCCACTCACATCTTGGCACAATAGGGGATACTGAGTTTCTGTTAAGGGTGTTGGTATAATTTGGGAATGGATAAAAATTATGGGTGAACAACACGATGAACATGTTACTGAACTGTACATGTGAAGATGGTTGAAATGTCAAATGTTTTGTTACATCTATATTTACCACAATTCATAAAAAGAAAAAAAAAACACTCCATAATCTTAGGTATTGTCTTGGTCCTGGATTGTGGATAATTGAAATGATAATGATTCTATAAACCATTCTCTCTCTCTGCCTTCATTTCACAGAATTCACAGAAACAGGCATTTCTCTCATCTAAGGATACTAATTAAATTTTGAACTATTTTGCTTCCTCTATGGTCCTTTTGTTTTTTTTGTTTTTTTTTTTTGACCTTGTTACTTTGAGGTCATGTTTTTTACATTAGAGACTTTCTCCAGATATCTATTGATCTCAGACTTTACTCATAGTTAAGAGGAGCTCACTAAAATGCTAACTGGAAGCATTGTATGTGTGGGTGGGTGAGGTGCCTCAACAGGTAAGCATTGATAGAGTTGATCTGGTTGACCAATTTTAAGGGTTCCCCCAAGTGTCAACACTAGTAGTTACGTTCACTTGAACTTGTCAGTTTTACCTGAAATAACGTGTTTGATCTGCCAATATGGGAGTAAGCTAGAGGAAGGACAATGTGGGTGTCCTCATTTAATTTGTAGACTTTAGTTCAAACCACCATTTTCAGAAAGGTGCCTCCACTCACAATAGTACCTGATGTCGGGAGTAGAGTTTCTGATTGAACATCTCTAGCAAAAAACCTCAAATATTTTGTTCAGTTGAGGAAAGAGCAATGATCCAGAAGCATAGGGTGGAGAAAGGAATTTGAACTTCTAGAGACTGGCTACCAAATCTCTTGTTACAAGCCCCAGCAGCATGCTCATGTTGAGAAGTGCTGGGGATGCTCATCCTTGATCACTTATGGAATTACGGTATGAAAATCAACTTGATTATGTTTGGGTTATCCCAACCTCACTATTGCTGGAATCATTTTTGTTTTTTGTTTTGTTGTTGTTTGTCTGTTGAGCCAGTTACTACTTATTCATTTGCTTTCTGGTTTCCACTACTTTGTTACTGCTTCTTCTTTTATTTTCTTTATCCACATGGGTTTACGTTTTTCAAGAAATCCCAGTACTCTGCATTAGCCTGAGACCAGAAGAACTAGATGGCGCCCAACTACCACCAATGACCGCCCTGACAGGGAACACAAAAGAGAGTCCCTGATGTAGCATGAGAAAAGTGGGGTGTATAACTCAAATTCTAGTAAAAAGACCAGACTTAATGGTCAGACTGAGACTGGAGGAACTCCAGAGCGCATGGCCCCCGGACTGTCTGTCAACCCAGCACTAAAACCATTCCCGAGGCTAACTCTTCATACAAAGATTAGACTGCACTATGGGACATAAAATGGTACTCATGAAGAGTGTGCTTCTTAGCTCAAGTAGATACATGAGACTAAATGGGAAGCTCCTGTCCGGAGGTGAGATGAGAAGGCAGAGAGGGTCAGGAGTGGGTTGAATGGACAGGGGAAATCAGGGGTGGAAAGGAGGAGTGTGCTGTCACAGTATAGGGAGAAAAATTTGGTCACATAACAGTGTATGTATAAATTTTTGTATGAGAGACTAACTTGCATTGTAAACTTTCACTTAAAGTACAACAATTAAAAAAAAAAAATCCCCGTATTCATATTTTAGAGGTTTCTAGGAGGAGCGAAGATTTAAAAAAAAAAAAAGTGTGCTCGATAGTTTATATTTAATTGCATGTGTGGTGAGCTTCAAACTTATAAATGAACCAATTCGATTTCCTTATTTCTTAATACTCCAAACTAGCATTATGGGGCTCTTGTGTGTGTGGGTATGTGTGTGTTTGCAAATTTTGGTCTTCAAAATATACGTAAGAGAGCACAAGCGAAAAATTTGATCAGTAAGAAATAACAACTACTATTTTGTTAGTACTTTACCTGGAAGGCATTTTGCTAAATGCTTTTTGTGCATAGTTTCGTAACATTGATGAAAGGCAGGTTTTGTGACTCTTCCCATTTTGCAGATGCAATATTAGAGACTTTAAGTAATTTGTTCAAGCTACTAAGTGGCGGAGCCAGTATACTAATCCAGGTCTACCTAAATCCGCAGGCCAAGATGTAAATTTCTGAGCAATAGCATCACGGAAGGCTTTGTTTGCTAAAAAGACTTTGTAGCCTGAATGTGAGCAGTAGTGATTTTGTACTCATTCTCCCAAACAATGTTGGTTCCCCCACTGAACCTACCAAAGCACCTCCCAGATGGCACAACAGATGTTCATCTGTTCTAATTTATTCTCTGTGTATTCTTCTCTGTCCCCACATAGGGCCTAGCAGAGGGGTTCCCAGAAGAGTTAGCTCATCCTGCTTAGCCTCCCAAATTATGCCATCAGTCTGACAATTATGCAAATATTAGTTCCAACCTCTCTTCCTTGAACCACTACAGTAGGCTCTCAATGCATTTCCGAGATTCCATTCTTTCTACTCTTTGATTTAAAGCCCAATTTTAAAAATATAGTTAACATCACTTTATAAGCCATAGTTCCCTTTCGTACATTTTTTTGCCCCTCATGATAAACTTATTATGCACATTTTACATAGAAGGGAAGTAAAGCTCACAAAGGTTAAGTGACTTTCCTTCACTAATCCAGGAAATAACTGGTACAACTAGGACATAAATGGAAGGTTTTGTCACCAAATCCGATGCTCGTTCCATTACAACAAACTGTCTCCTTAACTGTAAACAAATTGCCAAGTGAGAAACAACTCCTGTGTGTATCATTCTTCAGCTCACCCATCTTCAATGGCTCCCCACTGCCTATAAATTAAGGCACTACGTTGAGGTCTGCAATCAATTGCTGCAGCCTCATTTCCTTTCTCTTCTCCATATATCCCTAATCTCTAGATAGAGGATGAAAACAGGCCCTCCATGGACCATCTCCAGCCAACAAATACATCTGTTCAGGCTTTTTATATAATCTTTTAAATAAAGAACTTAACCATAACAATATCAACAATTGGCAGGTACTCTGTTACAGCTACTTGCTTAACAAGAACTGGAAGCTTCCAGCTTTTATCTGTCTCCACCACACCCTATTGCCCTACACCCAGCATGCTTCTTCACATGTGTACATTACCTGTCAGACACACATATACATGTGAGATTGTGGCTACTATCTTAAACACACTAGATTGTTCTCTGCATAACAAAAATTGGTATTTTAAAAAAACCCTACAGTAAAATGTAAAATTAAAGTTGTTGTCATTCTCAAAATGCTTCAAGACTTTCAGGAAGTAATTGTTAAAAGCAGTTTCCTGGTGTCTACCCAGACCCGCTATTTAGAAGCTTATGAACGGGGTCCAGAAATTTCCATTTTTAGTAAGACACCTAGTGTTTGTTATGTACACCGATGTCTGAGGACCTGATATTAGAGAAACTGGATTATGTCTATGCTTACTGTTTTCTCGACATGAACTATGTGTCTGCCATTACATCTCTTCTCTTTGGTTGAAATCTCTTCCCTCACCCTCCCCCACAAACTTTTTTTAGAGCAAACTCTTTGAGAAAAAATTTCATCAAGTTAAGAGAGAACTTCTACTCCCTTCTTAGGCTCCAACCTAATTGATAAGTGTTTGTTTGTTTGATAAAGCAACCAGTGAAAGTCTCAGAACTCCAAGATAAGACATGAGACAAAACAGGATGTCAACACAATCCATTTATTTTCTATTCAAAATAATCTATTAATCAGATATTACCTGATGTTACCAACACTGATTGCTCAGCCTTTGTATTCTAGAGACCTCTTTCCTTAAGTTTATTCGTTGTCCAGCTTTCATATGCATATGAGGCAATTGAAAATACCATGTCTTGGGTCAGGTACACCTTAGTTCTCAAAGTGACATCTTTGCTTTTTAACACTTTAAAGAGGTCTTTTGCAGCAGATTTGCCCAATGCAATGCGTCTTTTGATTTCTTGACTGCTGCTTCTATCGGTGTTGATTGTGGATCCAAGTAAAATGAAATCTTGACAACTTCAATATTTTCTCCATTAATCATGATGTCATTCAATATTTTGTCCAGAGAATCCTTCAATATTGCAACTCGAGCCTTGAATTTTTTCTTAATTTCTTTCAGCTCGAGAAATGCAGAGTGTGTTCTTCCCTTTTGGTTTTCTAACTCCAATGAAATGCACATTTCATTATAATACTTTATTTTCTAGAGCTGCCGTGTGAAATCCTCTGTTCAGCTCTTTTACTTCATCATTTCTTCTATTCGTTTTAGGTAGTCTACATTCAAGAGCAAGTTTCAGAGTCTATTCTGATATCCATCTTGTCCTTTTCTGTCTTTCCTGTCTTATTAATGACCTTTTGCTTTCTTCATGTGTGATGTCCTTGATGTTATTCCACAACTCTTCTGATCTTTGGTCATTAGTTCAATGCGTCAAATCTATTCTGAATATAATACCTGGTTAATTCTATAAGGACTAAATGACATGGCAGACAGCAATGAGTAACAAGAGTAATATGTTTAGCACTAAACTCTTTCCTTACTTTGTCACAGAGGACACAATAAATGTGGTATTTACAATTGCCATCTTAATCAGATTTTGGATCCGGTGACTGAAATATTTAAGTGACTAGCCTTTAATCACCCAGTGAAGTAGTGGTCCGATGTCTTTGTGGCCTCACTTTCTTTTTTCAAACATAAAAGAACATAGAAAAACATAAAATTACCTAACTTAAGCAACAGTCAAACTAAAGATGTAAGCATGAAGAGTAAATTTCCAGGAAATAAAATATCTGGGTACTATTTAGTAACTCTTACTATTATTTAGCACTGCGATTTTTAATGCTTTCTATCTAATCAATTTGTGGTTTAAATAGGAATCTCATTTGCTTCTACATCAATGAAGAAAACCCATGGGTTAATAAGAGAGCTCTTTAAAACTGTGGCTGGATATTCAAACTCAAAAACCTTTAAGAAGGCTGTAATTAACAGAAATTCATAAGGCCAACAAAGTGTTAGTTAGAAGCTTCTAGTATTGCAACCAAAAATAACACCTGGCTAGTTACAATTGTTTCAAACCACTTATAAGGGCATTAACTCTTTCTTCCCATTCCCCTCCCCCACCTGCACACATGCTTCACAGCCAAATGATACTCTTTACTCTTAGTACCTAAGAAGCAGATAGGATTCCACTTTTTAAACCCCTGCTTTAGGGGAATAGAATCAAGACATCATGAAACCACAAATTACCATACCTACCATCTAATTCTATCCCTTTGTTTTTCCTCTTCATTTTACAAATCAGAAGCTTTGGTCAAGAAAGTTAAGTGTCTGACATTGTGTGGGTTGTCAGAGGAAGAGTTCTGAATAAGGAAGTAGCAGAGCTCAGGTTGGAGCCCTTGTAGCAGTTAAGCTTTCAGATACTAATCAAAAGGTCGGTGGTACGAATCTACCAGCCACTCACTGGCAGTTCTACTCTGTCCTATAGAGTCGAACTGGCTTGACGGCAATGCGTTTGGTTTTGGTAGAGCTCCGGGTAATGAATAGTTACATAACCTCGTCCTTGTTGTTGTGTGCCTTCCAGATGATTCCGACTCATAACGGCCCTATGGGACAGAATAGAACTGCCCTAGGGGGTTTCCAAGGCTGTAATCTTTATGGAAGTAGACTACCACATCTTTCTCCTGTGCAGCCACTGGTGAGTTTGAATTGCTGAACTTTTTTGTTAGCAGTCGAGTGCTTTAACCACTGTGCCACCAGGGCTCTTTACATGACCTTAAGCAAGTCAATTAATCACTTCGAATCTTTTAAAGAGATTGTGGAAATAAAATGAGATCACAGATGTGATAGTGTTCAATAGGCTATAAATGCCTAAAAAATGGAAGCATCATCCAGGCTTTCTTTTAATCATGATGCTTGGATTATGGAGACTGTGTTGTATAATAGATATAGGACAACTTTAGAAACTAAGCAGGACTGAGTTCAAATTCTAGCTTCTTTATATACTTAATGTCTCAGAACCTATGTCCTTAACATTGCTGGTGAGAATGAGAAGTGGGCACTCTCAGTGGGAAGTGTGCATCTGTACAAAGTGTTTTAAAATGCAATTTGTCAAATTGTATCAAATTTTAAGAAGCATGCATCCTTTGATTTAGCAGTCTCACTACAGGTAGTCCCTGACTTACCACGTATTCGAGTAAAGATGAATCACATAGCCCTCCATTTTTTGTTTTTGTTGTTTTTTTTTTTTTTTTGTACAACTGATCATTAGTAATATGTACTATATATAGTGTTGCGGCTTGTGATTTGCTGATGTTATCATTCTCAGCTGTTCACTCACAGATGTTCAAAGTTATGATTTATAAAGCTACTGATAATAAAAGGCGATAATAATGAAAACTAAAAAAAAATGAGGTATTCGACTTATGAAAGAACTGACTTATGATGGAATCATTTGAATGAAAAACCGTTGTAAATCAAGGTTTACCAGTACAATAAAATATCCCTTCAGATATATTTACAAAGGTTTACAAAGGTCTATAAGGAGCCCTGATGGCATAGTGGTAGTTAAGCACTTGGCTGCTAACCCAAAGGTCGGCAGTTTGAACCTACCAGTTGCTTTGCAAGAGAAAGATACAGCAAGCTACTTCCGTAAAGATTACAGCCTTGGAAATCCTATAGGTCAGTTCTACTCTGTTCTACAGGGTCGCTATGAGGTGGAATTGACTGGACGACACAACAACAACAACACAAACACCTATATACCAGAATGCTCAGTGCAGCATTTTTGGTAGTAGCAAAACATTGGAAACAAGTGATGAATTCATTGGTAGAGGATCAATTAAATAAGGCGTGGTGCATAGACATAGTAAAATAATATGTAACCATTCAAAGAATAAGATATAACTGTTTGAAATTCTATTATTAAATGTCAAAAGTCCTAGGTAGAACATTGTGTATAGGATGATTGATTTTATGGAAAAAACATATAATGTTGTTGTTAGGTGCCATCGAGTTGGTTCTGACTCATAGTGACCCTATGTACAACAGAATGAAACACTGCCCAGTCCTGCGCCATCTTTACAATCGTTGTTACGCTTGAGCCCATTGTTGCAAACACTGTGTCAATCCATCTCATTGAGGATCTTCCTCTTTTTCACTGACCCTCCACTTTACCAAGTATGATGTCCTTCTCCAGGGACTGGTCCCATCTGATAACACATCCGAAGTATGTGAGATGTAGTCTCACCATCTTTGCTGCTAAGGAGCATTCTGGTTGTACTTCTTCCAAGACAGATTTGTTCTTTCTTTTGGCAGCCCGTGGTATATTCAATATTCTTTGCCAACACCGCAGTTGAAAGGTGTCAATTCTTCGGTCTTCCTTATTCGTCGTTCAGCTTTCACATGCATATGAGGTGATTGAAAACACCACGACTTGGGTCAGGCTCATGTTAGTCTTCAAGGTGACATCTTTGCTTTTAACACTTTAAAGAGATCTTTTGCAGCAGATTCACCCAGTGCAATGTATTCTTTTATTTTTTGATTTCTGCTTACTTGGGTATTGATTGTGGATCCAAGTAAAATGAAATCCTTGACAACTTCAATCTTTTCTCCATTTATCATGAAGTTGCTTATTGGTCTAGTTGTGAGGATTTTTATTTTATGTTGAAGTGTAATCCTCACTGAAGGCTGTGGTCTTTGGTCTTCATCAGTAAGTGCTTCAAGTCCTCTTCGCTTTCAGCAAGCAAGGTTGTGTCATCTGCATAACATATGGAAAAAAATACATACTTTTTTTCCACACATACATATATATGTACATATATGCTAGTAAAAACATCAAACTATTTCAGGAAAGAAGCAAAAGAAAGTATCATCTGTGGTTACTTATGGAGATAAATTGGGTTAAAGAAATGGCTAATTGCATGGTGTGTGTGTGTGTGTGTGCGCGCTCTCAGGGGCTATCTCGGTGGAATTTTGTATCATTTTTGTAGTTTTGCTTTAATTAAAGAATGAATAAACATAAATTAGATTTAAAAAGTCAAGAAAAATACAATGGATATAAACACTCTTCTGACAGAGCTGTAATTAGTAATATTATAATAATATGTGTAAAAACCCAAATCCCATTGCCATAAAATTGATTCTGACTCACAGGGATCCCATAGGACAGAGTAGAACTGCCCTATAGGGTTTCCAAGGAATGGCTGGTGGATTCATACTGCCAATCTTTTGGTTAGCAGCTGTGCTCTTTATCGCTGTACCACCAGTGCGCCTTAATATGTGTAAAAGGCCTAGTATAATCCACAGTACTGATTATGAGTATTATTCCTCTTCTTTCTCTCCAAGCTTTTCTTGTTAATCAAAATACCTACTCATATACTTTTCACACTGTGTGTCTTTAACAAGCTTGTTTGTTTTCAAATAATAAGAGGATATGGGGGGAACAATCAGCATTGTATACTTACTAAGTACATTTTTTGCTGGGTACTGGAAATGTAAAAACAACTAAGACGTTCCCTGTCCTTGAGAAGTTTATGGTCAGGTGGAACTCACATACATGAAAATATTACATCAAGTGTGATAAGTGCAGTTACTCATGACATCAAGAAAAAAAAATAGCAAAACAAAGGTGCGAAGTAAGGTGAAGTTTTCAGATAGGGTTGCTCTTAGACTAAAGACATGCTAGTGTCAGAACCAAAAGACCTCACATGCCATGCATATCATTTAGACTCAGTCTTTCAGGCCATATTTAGCCTTTGAAGGTTGTGAAGTATAGGAATAAGGTAATCAACTTCTTGTTTGGAAAGATAGATCAATTGGTAATTTGGCAGCTAGATTATATGAGACATTCTGCAGGCAGGAGTACCTGTTAGAAAGCATTACAATAGTGAAGAGGGAGCATAAAGGGACCAGAGTAAAGGAGATTAAAATGAATATGGGAACAATGCACAGACTTGAGACATGTTTGGTATGTAGTATAAACAAATAATTGAATGCATGGGTTGAAGTCAATAACGACATGGGATATTGAACTAGAACAATTGGATGCTTTGTGGTGCTGTTAGCTGAAAGAGAATTTAGGGATAGTTTGGGAACGAGGGGAGTGCATAACCACTAGCTTGGGCATGTTGAGTATGAGATGCTGGACCTGCATTCATCTGACAGGAGGGAAATGACTGTAAGCAGGGGGTTACATGTGTCTGGAGTTTGGTGTCACTTCTGTTGTGAAGTCTTCCCCGATTCCTATTAGGAAAAGGCTGGACATCTTGACTTGGAAGGAGCGTATAAAATGAGAAGAAAAGAAAAACATGAATGACGGACAACCACTACAGGGCAGACATAAGAAAACAAACCAGTAGTGGAGGCAGAGAAGAACTAAGATACATGATGGTCCCCATTGAAATATGAACTCCCATGACTTAAGAAGCAAATCATTTTTTTTCCTTTTTGAAATGAAATTCAGCTCTTTCAAATTCCAGAAATATTAGGAAACATCTGCTGTTAACTGGCTGCTAGCTGCTCTAGAGAATTTAAATACCAGTCACTGTCCTTAAAATTTGATGTAGCCTCTAGCAACCTTCATTTTCAAAACTGTTTTTAACCAAAATTTACTGATTAAAGTTTTTTTACAGTATTTTTTTTAAAGCTTTCATTTCTGTCCAAGAAAAGCCTTTTTAAAACAAAATTTAAAAATGTCAAGTATGGTTTTAGACACTGTTTTGCAGTATTTCATGACAACAAATGTTGTCCAAGTTTCCATAAGGGTCTTGACTACCCATTACCCAAGAAATACTACTAGAGAATAGAAGGAGGGGGGAAAAACTCACAGCCAAGAATTCCACTGCTCTCTGGAGACTTGTTGGAAAAGATAATATGCTATGAACCTCATCTCAACCTCAATAACCTTCTGTCTTGCTGGGATCAATAAAACAAGGAAAACCCTCAGAGTATCTGGAGTTGAATTTAATATTGCCATTTGAGAGTGTTCCCTTGTCCAGCCTACACTGATTTCAGCAAATTCATTGGCACATAAAGTCTTTTTCTCATAGATTTTTTTTTAGCATACAAAATATTCCAACAAAATCTCTTTCAGCAAAAAACCATGTGAATGAATTTTTTCATAATCAAACCAGCTAAAATGTTCATCAAACTGCTAAGCAGTTAATTCTATAGCCTCAGATCTGAAAAATAAGCTATTTGTGAGACAAAACTCATCCTTCCCAGTGTTTTTTTTTTTTTTTTTTTTTTTTCCTGTATTCTGCCTAAGATTGGTCCACTTTGGAGATTTTTCTTTTCTTGCAGTAAGAGTTAATTTCCCATCTCAATGTCTACGTATCCATGATCAGTGGCTGTGCCTTTGTCTGAAACATACAGTATTAGAAAGGTGAGACTATATCTAAGTGGGACACTACCTTCCAAAGCCAAATACAAAGATTTTAAAATTATCTACTGTTTTGGGTTATTCATGCTAGTGATACTTTAATTAATGCAGGTAACACAGTTGACATTTAGGAAAATTTTGCTATAGCTAAAATATGGAAGCCTTCAGGTAGTCTGCCTAAGCATAAATTTGCTGCAAGAAAAGCAAAGAGATATGGGGGATTGTGTCTGTGTCTGTGTATAATGTATCACAGTGAATTTTATTTTCTATCTAATTTGGAACCAGAAACTCACTTTAATATTAATCAATAAGATCAATGCACCCATAGGTCTTTAATGGCTAAATGATGAGGTTTAAATCAATCATGAATTGATAAAGACAGAGGTGTGATTACGTCATTTGTAATAGTCTGGAGATTTAAAAAAGTAAAATTAAACTCACAGAGTAATTAGAAAAGGCATTTCAATCATTGTAGGTTAAACGCATCTTGAAGTACTTGTGATTTAACTCAGAGTTTGGAGGGGATTGAGGCCCTAGATAAATTTTTAGCTGGAGTTTCAGGGCAGATGGATTTCAGATAAAGGTCTGAGTACAGCTGATGAGAAAAAAATCAGCGGAGTCTCAAAGTGTCACACTCAGGAACCACAAAACTTTCTGAAAGTGGGCCTTTTGGCCGGAATTGCCATCTTGCAGTAATTTGTCAAATCAAGGAAAACAGAAAGAGGAGAGGATCTGCTACATATACATGTTCTCTAGGCTTTTTAGAAAGCAAAGAGTTGTTCCTTTGGTCACATACATGTGAATCCACAAGAAAAGTGATATTATAGATATCAAGGGTATGGGCACTATTCAAAAAAGAATGCCATGGCAAAACTGAAAAAGTCTACAGTGTTACCCGTCATGTTGTTGGCATTGCTGTAAACAAACAAGTCAAGAGTAAGACTCTTGCCAAGAGAATTAATGTACATATTGCACATATTAAGCACTCTAAAGCCAAGATAGTCTCCTGATATGTGTGAAGGAAAATGAACAGAAAAAGAAGGAAACCAAAAAGAAATGTACCTGGGTTCAATTGAAGCACCAGCTTGCTCCATTCAGAAAACAACATTTGTGAGACCCAATGGATGAGCCTGAGCTGCTGGAACCTATTCCCTACGAATTCATGGCATAATAGGTATAGAAATTAAAAGACTTCAGGGATTAAAAAAAAAAAAGATAGGATAGGGACATGACTTAGAAAGCAAACTCTGGACCCACACTGCCAGTCATATCAACTCTTAGCTACGTGACCTTAAACAATTTACTAAAATTGACCATGCTCTTATTTCCTCATCTGTAAAATAAGAATAATGGTAGTCTCTATCTCATAGATTAATTAGACACAGATTTAATACTATTTGTCTGGCCCATATTAAACAGTTAATAGGTATTAGCTATTATTATTACTATTTTAGGTTTAGACTTTGGCTTAGGTTTAGGCTCAGGCAGAATGAAGTCCACATTTAAGGTGGAGTAAGGAAAAGAAAATGAAGGGTGAATAGGACTTCACATTTTTTCAAACGCTGACTCCCTAAAAGACCACCAGAATTATCTGTTGATCAATAAAGTTAAATTTATTGAAATTACTGCAAAAATGGAAAAGAATGCAAAAGTTGGAAACAAAGAAGGATCAGTAGTTGGAAAATGTGGCCTTGGTGATAGAAACAACATCGGAGATAGCAAGACAGAATTTTGCAAGACCAATGACTTATTCTTTGCAAATACCTCTTTTCAACAACATAAATGGTGACTTTACACATGAACCTCACCAGATGAAATACACAGGAATCAAATAGACTACATCAGTAGAAAAAGATGATTGAGAAGCTCAATATCATCAGTCAGACCAAGACCAGGGGCCGACTGTGGAATAGACCATCCATAGCTCATATGTAACTTAAAGGTGAAGCGAAGAAAATTAGAGTGAGTTCACGAGAACCAACATACAACCTTGAGTATATCCCAACTGAATTTAGAGACCATCTCAAGAATAGAATTGATGCATAAAACATTAGTGACCAAAGATCAGATGACTTGTGGAATGACATCAAACATGAAGAAAGCAAAAGGTCATTAAAAAGGCAGGAAAGAAAGAAAAGATCAAAATGGATGTCAGAAGAGACTCTGAAACGTGCTCCTAAACACAGAATAGCTAAAGAGAATGGAAGAAATGATGAAGTAAAAGAGCTGAATTGAAGATTTCAAAGGACAGCTTGAAAAGACAAAGTAAAGTATTATAACAAAATGTGCAAAGACCTGGAGTTAGAAAACCAAAAAGGAAGAACATGTTCAGCATTTCAGAAGCTGAAAGAAATGAAGAAAAAATTCAAGCCTCCAGCTGTAATGCTGAAAGATTCAGTGGGGAAAATACTGAATGATACAGGAAGCACCAAAAGAAGATGGAAGGAATACACAGTTATTATACCAAAAAGAATTGGACTTTAAACCATTTCAAGAGGTAGCATATGTTCAAGAATCTCTGGTACTAAAGGAAGAATTTCAAGCTGCACTGAAGGCATTGGCGAAAAACAAGGCTCCAGAAATTGACAGAATATCGACTGAGATGTTTCAACAAAAGTATACAGTGCTGTGTAAAGAAAATAAAGATCCTCACAACTGGACCAATAAGCAGCATCATGATAAATGGAGAAAAGATTGAAGTTGTCAGGATTTCATTTTACTTGGATTCACAATCAACACCCATGGGAGCAGCAGTCAAGAAATCAAAAGATGCATTGCATTGGGCAAATCTGCTGCAAAAGACCTCTTTAAAGTGTTAAAAAGTAAAGTCACCTTGAAGATTAAGGTGTTCCTGACCCCAGTCATGGTGTTTTCAATCACTTCATATGTATGCAAAAGCTGAATAATGAATAAGAAAGACTGAAGAAGAAATGATGCCTTTCAATTATGGTGTTGGAGAAAAATATTGAACATACATGAACTGCCAAAAGAACAAACAAATCTGTCTTGGAAGAGGTGCAGCCAGAATACTCCTTAGAAGCAAAGATGAGGAGACTATGTCTCACACACTTTGGACATGTTATCAGGAGGATCAGTTCCTGGAGAAGGACATCATGCTTGGTAAAGTAGAGGGTCAGCAAAAAAGAGGAAGACCCTCAACAAAATAGACTGACACAGTGACTGCAACAATGTGCTCAAGCATAAAAATGATTCTGAGGATGGCGCAGACAAGGCAGTGTTTTGGTTCTGTTCTATATAGGGTCACTGTGAGTCAGAACCGACTCAATGGCACCTAACAACAACAATAATGCAGGAAAGGAGGTGTTCACTTGTCTGTTCCAAGAAATTTGGAAGACTGCTACCTGGCCAACTGATTGGAGATCCATATTTATGCCCATTCAAAAGAAAAGTGATCCAACAGAATGCAGAAATTATTAAACAATACCATGAATATCACATACAATGAAATTGTGCTGAAGATCATTCAAAAGTGGTTGCTGCTGTACATTGACAGGGAAATGCCAGAAATTCAAGCAAAATTCAGAAGAGGAGGTGGAATGAGGGATATCATTACTGCCGGCAGATGGATCTTGGCTGAAAGCGGAGAATACCAGAAATACGTTCACCTGTGTTTTATTGACTATGCAAAGGCAGTTGACTGTGTGGATCATAACAAATGATGGATAACATTGTGAAGAATGGGAATTTCAGAACACTGAATTGTGCTCATGAGGAACCTGTATATAGATCAAGAGGCAGTGATTTGAATAGAACAAGGGAATACTATGCAGTTTAAAGTTAGGAAAGGTGTGCATCAGGGTTGTATCCTTTCACCATACTTTTTCAATCTGTATGCTGAGCAAATAATCCAAGAAGCTGGACTATATGAAGAAGAATGCAGCATCAGGATTGGATGAACGACTTGTGATATACAGATGACACAACCTTGCTTGCTGAAAGTGAAGAGGACTTGAAGCGCTTACCGATGAAAGTCAAAGACTACAGACTTCAATATGGATTACACTTCAACAGAAAGAACACAAAAATCCTCACAACTTGACCAATAAGCAACATCATGATAAATGGAGAAAAGATTGAAGTTGTCTACGATTACATTTTACTTGGATCCACAATCAATGCCCGTAGAAGCAGCAGTCAAGAAATCAAACAGTGTATTTCATTGGGCAAATCTGCTACAAAACACCTCTTTAAAGTGTTAAAAAGCAGAGAAGTCACTTTGAGGACTAAGGTGTGCCTGACCCAAGTCA
This sequence comes from Trichechus manatus latirostris, assembly GCF_000243295.1. Taxonomy (NCBI): domain Eukaryota; kingdom Metazoa; phylum Chordata; class Mammalia; order Sirenia; family Trichechidae; genus Trichechus; species Trichechus manatus. The sequence continues at coordinate 1,295,618 of NW_004443969.1, forward strand.
TGGTATTTTCAATTGTCTTAAAAAAAACCCATTGCCCTCAAGTTGATTCCAACTCATAGTGACCCTATAGGACAGAGTAGAACTGCCCGATAGGGTTTCCAAGGAGTGGCTGGTGGATTCAAACTGCCAACCTTTTGCTTTGCAGCCAAACACTTAACCACTGTGCCACCAGGACTCCTCAATCACCTTATATGCACGCAAAAACTGGACAATGAATAAGGAAGACTGGAGAAGAATTGATGCCTTTGAATTACAGTGTTGGCGAAGAATATTGAATACACTGTGGACTGCCAGAAGCACAAACAAATCTGTCTTAGAATAAGTACAGCCAAAATGTTCCTTAGAAGGGAGAATGCAGAGACTTCATCTCGAGTACTTTGGCAACGTTGTCAAGAGGGACCAGTCCCTGGAGAAGGACATCATGCTTGGTAAAGTAGAGGGTCAGTGAAAAAGACGAAGATCCTCAAATAGATGGATTGTCACACAGTGGCTGCAATAAGGGACACAAACATAGTAACAATTGTGAGGATGGTGGAGGACAGGGCAGAATTTCTTTCTGTTATACATAGGGTTGCTATGAGTCGGAACCAACTCGACAGCACCTAACAACAACTACTGCAAAAAGGGAGAAATCAACCCGGGCAGATTCTAGAAGAATCTCAAAAGGGGAGGTTAGGAGAGGATGGTTGTAGGACTAGCAACTCTGGTCCAAATGGTTTAAAGTGAGTTTGTCCAGGTAAGAAACTGATTGTCAGCATATGAAGTTTATGATATAATACTTTAGAATGGATAGACATAGTGAGGGAGGGTCTTGACACCAGTCTTGATAAGTTAACTGCTGTTTGATGAGCAAGCAGATGAAAATCTACTGCTCTAATACAAGATGGGTTTATTCAAAAGAGTAAATTATTTGGCTAAACTCATTCGTTGGAATTTCCTGAAGAGAGGGAAGATATTTACTGGTTTACAGTCTCATCTTTCTGTGCATGCATTTTCTGGACCAATTAGAAAACCCATGTTGACTTAGGTGGCCTCAGATTAAAGTCCTGATAACTAACCAATGAGAATGAAGATGTTATGAGTCTCATACAGTAGACAGTAGAATATCAATTTTGCACATATAATACTTTGAGAGATATGTCTTGAGGACCTCTTGGATATAAGGGTAAGAGAGGATTGGAAGAACCTGCTATGAGAAGTGGAGTTCAGATAATTCCATTTTGCTGGGGTCACTAGAATTTTATATGTATCCTCTGAGATAAGTAAATTAAATAGAAGCTGACACATTTTCAGGAGATAGCTCCTTTGTTTCAAGTGCATTCAGATATGTAGTGAGGGTTTAGATTTTATTCAAAAGAATCACTGAAGATCATGGTCATTGGGATGCTATGACTATTGGAACAAAGTAGACACAACATGAACATGATACTAGAATTTCATGCCTGAATAAATCATGTTAAGTGTAGTGTAGCTATAGCTTAGAATCTCAGGGGTTAGTATCCAGGAAACTGAGAGCAAGGAATAAATTGGGAAGTATCTGGCAAAGAGTCTTTTGAGATTTAGGCTTAGATCTCTAAGCAAATACTTGTAAAGCCATAGGCATTTTAGTTGGAATAAAACAGTTATGCTCTAAATTTTTTGTCATACAGGCTATTTTAGATATTTGACTTAATTTTCTGTGTATCTCTTCTACCCTTCAGCTGGAATTCCTTAGGGTCAGATTATCAAGAATATCCTTAAAAGAGGATAAGTTTATGGGAGCAAGAGTAGTGTTTCCTACCTCTTCACCTACACATAGGCAGAGATTTGCAATGACAGTGCATGGTTTCCTGAGAATTTCTAAGGCACAAAATTCGTGAACATCTCTGATTCTGAACATCCCTGGGAGGAGGGTTAGAGGGAGAGTTGCAGTTCACAATATCACCAAAAAAATGAATCTTCTTTCCTCTGCATATGGAATAAAAGAAAGCTAGACTGTGAAAGTCCCAGCTGCTTCCACTGGCCTGATAGTCAACCCTTTGGCCTGCTATGTTCCTGACAAGACAGAAGATACAGCTGAAGATCAGCTGTTATGTCAGGCCCAATGGTTAAGGCATCGGCCATGCCTATTTACTGGATGTCTAGGCAGTAAACAATGACACCATTAACACATTACTTTTATTTGCTCACATATTTTAGTTAAGTAAGTGTCTCAGTGCTCAGCTCTTGGGAGAAGAGATAATTTCAAGATTCTCCTTAAATAAGGGTTTTCTGCCCTCCTTCATTCTCTGAGGAGGTTTGTTACTCTTCATCTGAGGAAAGGTTAAAAGTTCAAGGTGCAGATCAACATGAACTTGCCAATCCCTGAGCCCCTGTGTCTGGCCTCAGTGGTCACCAAGGAATTGAAACTTCTCAACAGCTCCATCTCTGTAATGAATTCATTTTTCTTAAAATTGATCGCTTGCAATCCCAGGGATCTAAGTCATTTCTTCTGGTCATTTTGGCTCTCCAAAGTGTACTGGTTATCACTGTGAGCTTAAGAGGGATTGCTTCTGTGTTGAAAAAAAGTGCAGAGGTGGATATTGACATCTGAAGACCTGCCGTAAGGACTTAGTGTGAATTTCTTACATATACAAAGAATCAAGACTTCAAGCCGATACTTCTCTTTTCTATGGTTCTTTAGCCAAAACACGGCATGGTGCTTTCGATCTGTTGTTCAGTATCTATTCAGCAGCTGCCTAACACAAAAGCATAAAATCTGGGCTGCCCTTCTGCAGCTTAAAATTATGATTGAGGAGATAAGATATGGTAAGCAAATGATGATATGTAAAATAAATATGAAAATGAAATTCAAAGTTCAATGTCCATAAATAACATTTTGTTGGAACTCAGTCATACTCATTTATTTACCTACTGATATGTCAGTTTTTGGGTCCCTGGATAGTGCAAACAGTTAAGGATCTCAGCTACTAAAGGTTAAAGGTTCAAGTCCACCCAAAGGTGCCTCAGAAGAAAGGCCTAGCAACCTACTTTCAAAAATCAGCTGTTAAAAATCCCTATGGAACACAGCTCTACTTGGACTCACATAGAGTCACCATGAGTCTTAATCAACTCAATGGCAATTGGTATTGGCTGTTCTCACATCACAGTGGTAGAGTGAATAGTTGGTAAAGAAACAGTACGGTCCACTGAAACCAAACCAAACCCATTGTCAAGTCTATTCCGATTCGTAGCAATCCTATAGGACAGAGTAAAACTGCCTCATAGGGTTTCCAAAGCTGTAAATTTTTACTAGAGTAGATTGCCAAATCTTTTTCCCAGGGAGCAGCTGGTGGGTTGGAACCACTGACCTTTCAGTTAGCAGCTGAGCACTTAACTACTACGCCACCAGGACTCCTCAGTATGGACCTTGGAGCCTATAATGTTTACTCTCTGACCCTTTACAGAAAGTTTACTGACTGTTCTATAAATGACACAAATAGATCAATATGTTTAATACTTTAAAATTTTTCAGCTCTTTAAAAATCTACACAAAAGCCCTGTGAATTAGGAAAGCAGGTATCATTATCTTCATTTGACAATCAAGGAAGCAATTGTAACAGATCCCAAAGTAAAGGGACACAGTATAGCTGCTTTGCAACAAAACACATTCCAGTGACGGTTCATCCTTAACAAAAGCTTAAACAGATGCCCCTCTGTGTTGCAAGCTTCAAATTGGTATGCAAAATCCTCCTGCTATCCTTTCTGTACTCAGTCACCACACCCTACACACTCTCCAAGGCTACCTCTCCTTCTCACCCTGGATAACAAATGAGAAATTTTGAGGACTACTGAGCACTATATATTTTCTCAGCAGGGCTGCTCCTCAGCCCAGGAACCTCGGTAATTGTCACATACTGGTAAAATTTATAGGAGACAATTGTCCTCCAATCAAAAATTCTATCTGCAAGATGCTGTTGAAAGTGGGGTAAGGTATGGTAGCATATGAAAAAAACCAAGCCAAACCCACTGCCATTGAGTCCATTCTAACTCTTAGCAACCCTATAGGACATAGTAGAACTGGTCCATAGGGTTTCCAAGGAGTGCCTGGTAGATTCGAACTGCCGACCTTTTGATTGCAGCTATTAACCACTACGCCACCAGGGTTTCCATGGTAGTATATATAGAATTAAAAATTTTAACTCACTCTTGCATGATGCTTGTATATTTTTGATCTTTTTTTTTTAATTTTTTTTTATGAGCTCTCTGTTGTTTTGATTGCTTTACTACTAGCACACTATAAACCTACAAAAATTATACATATGAAACTTGCATTGAAATATTGGAAGGGAATACAGTGGAATATTTAAAAAACACTGTCTTTGGGTGGTGGGATGATGGGTGCTTCATTCCTAAATTTCCTATACCCTCCACATTTTCTCTAACAAGCATGTTTATTTAAAAGAGTTTATTTAAATACAGAAACATACATATGCAATCATATATGCGTATTTTATAGGATTCTTAACCAGAATAAGAACTAGTTGAGTGGAGTCATTTCCAACTCATGGCGACGCCATGTGTGTCAGAGTAGAACTGCTCCATAGGGTATCCAAGGCTGTGAACTTTGGAAGTAGAGCACCAAGTCTTCTTCAAAGGCAACTCTGGGTAGACAGAGGTATATATTCTTTTGTATTTCATTTCAATATTTTAATGCATGTTTCTCTCTCACCTCCAACCTTTCAGTTAGTAGTCAAGCACTTAACCATTTGTGCCACTCATGAACAACAACTCTTGTTGTTGTTGTTGGAGTCCTGGAGTAGATTCAGACTCCGTGACCCCATGTAACAGAGTAGAATTGCCCCATAGGGCAGTAATCTTTATGGAAGCAGATCACCAGGTGTTTTCTTCCTCAGAGTCACTGGTTAGGTTTGAACCATCAATCTTTTGGTTGACAACTGAGCTAACCAGTGCTCCTTAAGAACTCTCAAAAAAAAAAATGTTGCCATCAAGTCCATTCCAACTTATAGTGACCATATAGGGCAGAGTAGAACTGTCCCAGAGGGTTTCCAAGGAGGAGCTGGTGGATTTGAACTGCTGATCTTTTGGTTAGCAGCCATAGCTCTTAACCACTGTGCACCCAGGTCTCCATTGAACTCTTAGAGGACCTATATTTTTAGAATTGTTTTATAGCACGTTTCTTAAGCAGTTTATAAAAATCCTGCTTCAGCTACACTTATTTTTGTGGAATCCCTCAAATAATTCTTCCACTTTCCCCACCTTTCTGTATTTGCTGACAGCATTCTAACCATGAAGAACTTCCTTTACTTCTCTATAACCTGTTGCTGTCGAGTCGATTCTGACCCATAGTGACCCTATAGGACAGAGGAGAACTGCCTCATAGGGTTTCTAAGGATGTAATCTTTATGGAGTGGTGGGTGAATTCGAACTGCCAACCTTTTGATTAGCAGCCAAGAGCTTAACCACTGTGCCACGAGTGCTCCTTTTACCTCTCTATTCCCTCCCCCAAAAACAGACAAAGAAAAAAGAAAATTTAACATAATAAGTTCTTCTTTTCTTTTGGTTTCTCAAAATATTCCATAGTATTAATCTTTTCCGTATTTGCTGACAAAGGTAACTAACCAGAACATATATCTATCAGGTCACAATTATGGAGGCCAATTACTATGCCTGACTTGGTAAACCACAATGTTGATTCGTGAAGACTCGGCCTTGGATTTTCATGACAATGTTATCTTAAACTAGTTCTGAGCAAATTTCTGTGGTGAAGAACACAGCATATTTGTTCATCAAAAGGTGCAGTTTCAACAACCTAATTTTTAGTGCTTGATAAGTATCTTCCAACCTCCAATACACAGAAGTGATAGAGGGGAGGGGAGTGTTAGTAGGCAGAGCCAAATGCAGGACTGTCTAGAACCTTCATAATCACACAGTCACTGTATGCGTGTGAGGGAGTAAGCTAGGGCCTGAGAGTGCCACTGATGTGATTGGCACAGCTTCTCACAGGCAAGTGAGAGAGTGGACCTGGGCCTGGGAGGACTGCTAGAAGTAGGTCAGCTGGGTAAGGGAAGAGACTATAATCATTTAAAGGACATTCAGAAGCCTGTACTGCTGCAAAATATATCCCAACCAGTTTAACCACAATATCAGAAACATCCACTATCACAAGTAACTTATTTGATTGAAAAGACATCATGATCCTAATGTCCTCAGTTAAAATTCAACTATTTCCAGAAATGGGAAAACAGTAAATCATCATTCATTAAAATTCAAGAAGCATTTGGGGTACCTTCTACAAGAGTAGTTTGTACTAAACTTTGTAGAAGATATAGAATAACTTACAATGTATTTGGGAAGACAAGACTAAACACACTAAACCCTATGTGGTCAAGGGTCATTTCATTTTTTGTTTCCAATTTCTCACTATGTCCTTTTCATTGACGGGTCCCTCCTGATGATATGTCCAAAATACACAAGACAAAGTCTTGACATCCTCGTTTCTAAGGAGCATTCTGGCTGTAGTTTCTTCAAGACTGATTTGTTTGTTCTTCTGGCAGTCCATGGTATATTTAATATTCTCAGGGACAGATTACCCAACAGGCAAGGTATGCACTGGGCTTACAGTAAAAAAGTTACTCACATCAAAGATATGGTGAAACCTATGTGACATTGGGCTCTATAGATTAGTAAGTAAACACAACTAAGCCCGTGCCTACCTTGCTTACTGTAAGCCCAGTGCATACCTGCTTATTGATTAACCTGTCCCTGAATAGTCTTCACCAACACCACAATTTGAATATATCAATTCTTCCTCAGTCTTCCTTTTTCATCGTCCAGCTTTCTCATGCATACAAGGTGATTGAAAATACCATAGCTTGGATCAGGTGCACCTTAGTCCTCAAAGTGACATCTTTGCTTTTCAGCACTTTAAAGAGGTCTTTTGCAGCAAATTTGCCCGAAGCAATACTTTGTTTGATTTCTTGGCTGCTGGCTTCCTTGAACATTGATTGTTGATCAGAGAAGAACGATATCCTTAACAACTTCAATTTCTTTGCCATGTCTTATTATAAAGTGAGCTATAGGTACTATTTAAGGCAAGCCAGACACTGATTATGGAAACTCTTCTGATTAGAATTCTTCTATGAGGCTTTCCTTGTCTGCAGAAGAATAACAAACTTCTTTGCCATTGAAAGATGCTCCACAATTCGACCTAAACCTATATTTCTACTGATCTATTACTCCCCAACTGTTCATTAATTTTGGATCCTCAACTTACAAAATCATTTTAAATCTTCAAGCCTTTATGGATGTTATTTGTGCATCTAAGAATTTTCTTCTTTCTTCATTAAAGCCTGAAAAATTCTGTTCTTTCTTTCAGTATTCTACTGCGGTGTGATGGATCACTTTTGTGTGGCCTTTCCACCCATGGTCTTATAACTCCTACCCAAGTGGTTGGGCAAGACTATGCCGATATGTTAATTGTAGCCCACCAAAGTGATTGATCAGTTTTGCCATCCTGCTGTGCTTGAAATGAGCCACCTAGAAGTGGGAAGGAGAAGAGTCCCACTGCCATCAAGGAAGAACAGCCAGGAGCCAGCATGTCCTTTGGACCCAGGATCCCTGCACTGAGAAACTAATGGAAGCAGGAGACTAAGAGAGACAGCTATAACTCTAAAGGCAACGAGAGAGAAGTTGCAGCAGAGACTTGGCGGCAGAGATCTGGCAGAAGAGACCCAGCATCAGGAAATGGAGCGGTGGGCTTCATGCCCCACAGAGAGAGAAAGCTAAGTGCCTTTGGGCATAGGCCTAGGGCCAGAGAGAGGCATGCCTTTGAGCAAAGCTGAGAAGAGACTGTCGTGATGGAAGAATTGTACCCTTGAGTGTTCCTGAGCCTGAATTGTAACCTGAGTGTTAAACTCCCCTAATATACCCCATAATCATGAGTATGGTCTATGAGTTCTGTGTGGCCATTGCAATGAATTACTGAACCCAGCAGAGAAGTAGAGAGTGCCGTGGGAAGGACAGCTGGTGTCAGAATTAGTAAAGATGGCAGAGAGAGGGGGTGTGTTTGACCTCTGCCTCATAGGAATCAGCCTTGGGCTGCTGGCCTTGATTCTCCTTCTCCCTTGTGAAGTTAGAGGAGGTCAGACAGCACCCCCATGCCATTTTTACAACTACTAAATAAGATTTCCTCTTTTAACTCATTTTACCTGTCTACTCAGTCACTCCTTTTTTTTACATTTCTTCCATTTTGCGTACCTATCACTATAGAATTTATTAAACTGGATAATAATTATTTACTTTTTTTTCAATAGTAATAAATTTTGAGCTCAAACTCTGCATACAGTATGGTGCTCTGCAAGAGAGGAGCTTGAGATAAATATCCCCTTAATCCTTAGATTACTTAGAATTTAACGAAAAAAAGAGAGTCACAGAAAAGTTACAGTATACTATTTGCAAATAGACTTATTGGAGACAAGCTAATAATACAAATCCCTGAAGATTCTAAAGGGGTTGCATAAATATGTCACCTTAAGCAGTCAAGATTTAGCACTGAAAAATGCTCCAGATATGCTTCTATAAACATGTGAGTGTTTTTCATTAAGGATTATTTCATGTGAAGTTAATGTCATCACTAATAGCACTTGAAGTCATTTCCCCTTGGAAACAGAGAGGGTGGGGAAAAACTCCAGAGAATTTTAATTTTGGTTATTGTCATGGTTTGAATTATGTCCCCCAAAAGATGTGTGCATCAATTTGGCTAGGCCACGATTCCTGGTACTGTGTGATTTTCCTGTATGTTGTAAACCTGACTCTATGATGTTAATGAGGGAGGATGGGTGGCAGTTTGTTAGTAAGGCAGGACCTGATCTACAGGACTGGACTGTGTCCTGAGGCAATCTCTTGAGATATGAAAGACAGAAGTGAGCAGTGAGACAGGGGGACCTCATGCCATCAAGAAAGGGGAGCCGGGAGCAGAGTGCATCCTTTGGACCGGGGTCCCCGTGCAGAGAAGCTCCTAGTCCGGGGGAACAATGATGAGAAGGCCGAGAGAGAGAAAGCCTTCCCCTGGAGCTGATGCCCTGAATTTGGACTTTTAGCTTACTTTGACTATAAGGAAATAAACTTCTCTTCATTAAAACTATCCACTTGTGGTATATCTGTTGTAGCAGCGCTAGATGACTAAAACAGTTATTTACAAAAATGGTGATGGTAATTTCCACACATAAGCTGTTCATACACTAAAATTCTTGCATGTGAACTCCATAACACATCATTAAAAATGGAATTTGAAGAATGTCACAATATGTGAGTGGCTATTACCAAAAATGACACAATACCAATCTCGGTGATGACCTGAAATAATTTTTACGGGCAAAATTGGAAGTGGAGACAAAACAAATACCAAAGTTGTTTGAAGAAAATAGCACATTTAACTAGTGAGTTTATTCAGGTTCTGCTAATGGATTGTGTGCACCTAAATCAGCTTATCTGAACACACATTGACTTGTCTACCATCTTCACAGGCCAACGCTTTTGAATGCAGTTGAAGCCTAAAAGCTTTTAACTGAATACACTGAATCTCTTTAAAGTTATTTGCATAAACCCTAGTTGAGTGCAATTTTGTCTCATTTTCTTAACTCCCACAGTTTTGTAGCTGTATCCTGAAAGTTAGAAAACAAAATGTTCCTGCTGCCTAACTTCCCTTCAGTTTGGAAAAAGCCCCTCCCCCTCCTAGGTTTCTATTGTTGCCAACATCTAGCTAGGATACTGTTTTCTTCTCTTTTGCAAACCACAGAGAAAGGACATAGGCAGCTCCCTATGGTACCTGGTGCAGTGCCAGAGCTTTGTACTTGATAAGTGTTAGAGGGAAATACTGATAGCAGAAGGCAAAGGTACACAGAAAATACATCAGCGAGTCACTAATTTTTTTTTTTATTTTCACTTATTAAAGATCAAAAGTATAAAAGCAAAAACAGAAATTATACTTCAGACTAGAAGATGGGCATGGGGTGGGAGACAGGGAGGGAAAACAGTAGGAGAAATTGCTGAAAATAATCACACATTTCAGGAAGGTAGGTTCAAGGTATGGTTAAGAGCTGGGCTGTAAACTGAAAGCTTGTCAGCTTGAATCCCCCAGCCACTCCTTGGAAGCCCTATGGGGCAGTTCCTGGGTGGTAAAAATGGTTACTGCTAACTGAAAGACTAGAGGTTCTAGTCCACCCAGAGGTACCTTGGAAGAAAGGCCTGGAAATCTACTTCTGAAAAATCGACGTACTTCTACTCTGACAGACATGGGGTCACCATGAATTGAAATTGACTCCACAGCAACTGGTTTTTAACTAGTTTTAGGTTCAAAGTGTAATATCATACCAGTATCCCTGCTAATTGGGTGTCAATGATATAATAGGGGGGTGGTATAAAATAGTATAGGAATGCAGCAAAAAAAAATTACTTGGAGAGATTCTGAAGATATCCAATGAGGAAATGACTTTTAAATTCATCTTGAAGATTTATAATATGGACTGATGGGAAGGACATATCAGGCCCAAGGACACCAAAAACAAAGTCAAGAAGATAAAAGATAATGCATTTGGGGGAAATTTGGAGCTGTTTTCTCAGATTCTGGATTGGAAAAAATGTAGACCTGGCCTATCTGGAAAGTGCAGGCCTGGAATCTGTCCCAGGCAACTCTGGCACCTACATTCTTTCCTCTTGTGCCACAGTGAGCTAAAGGGTGGGCCAAGATGGCAGAGTAGTCAGATGCGTCCAGTGGACCTTCTTACAACAAAGACCTGAAAAAACAAGTGATTTGATTATATATGACAATCTAAGAGATCTGAACATTAAAGACAAAGTTCAGGAACCAGGTTGAGTGGCAGGGGAAGGGAGAGACGGTTCCGAAGACGCGAGGAGGTGCCAGACCTGACTTGGTGAGAGCCAGAGCCCTTCAGGCCTGATCAGCTCAGGGATGAGCAGTGAGGCAGGCAAGCATTGGTGCTTGTGAGGTGTATTCCGCACAGGGAGAGACCCAGCTGCTAAAAGTCTGCTCAGCCACCCAGAACCAGTAAGAAGAAGCCCTCAAGGGCCGAAAGATAAGTATTTGCATCCAGCCTACTGAGAAGATCAAGAACACCCCACTTAGGGGGAAACCTCTAGCCCATTCACCTCCCCATTCCCTGCTCTGCACAGGGTCCTGGATCAGCTTCAGCAATTGCCGAGCCTTGTGGGCCAGAAGTAGGATTCATCACAGGCCCTGAACCATTCTCCCAGCCTTAGAGAGTGAACAAATTAACAAACAAGGGGAAAAATAAACTGCCAGATACCCTAAGCCAGGAACTCAGGATAGGCACAGATCCTTTGCCTAGACACAGGCATAAGGAATCCATGGACTTTGAGTGCCTTTCCCCCTGCATAGACTTGTGTCGGCACATTTCAACAGTGTAGGCCCTCACTACCACAGTGCAACAAGGTATATACCTGAAGTTTAACTTCAACTGTTTCAGCTGTGAAGTGGGGGGTTCATGACATTTGACTCTGCTCAGCCCATTAAGCAGGGTCTTCACCTACCCATATGAGGGGCCTGAGGACTGGTGGCTCTACCCACACCACCTAGCCACCTGTGAGGGACCCATGAATAAGAGGTGCCCCCAGTCACCACAGCTAACAGCATTAGGTGCTCATAGTCCAGCTGCAAAACGCACCCACCTATGCACTCTAGGAAACAGGGACACGCCTTCCTCCTGGACACTAGGGGGCAGCCGTCAGCCCCTGCCTTGCTCACAGTGTGTCCCCCTGCTGCAGCCAGATGCCTGTGCCTACAGCAATCATCCATGTCTGTTTATGACTGTAGATGAGAGCCTACACCACACACTTGGTGGCTATCTACCTGGGCACCTGAGCTGAATCCATTCAGGAAGAGTGGGTGGACTCCTGAATTCACGTACCTAGTAACAGATCTAACCACTTGGTGACAAGACATTAGAGCTTCAAAGGTGACAATAATCAAACTAGCTCACATGAGCAGCCTACTTGGGCAAGTCAAAACTAAACAAGAAGCTAGGACATAGTAAGCAAACATAAAATAAATAAATACGATAACTTATTGATGGCTCAGAGGCAACAGTCAATATCAGATCACATAAAAAGGCAGTCCATGATGGCTTCAGGAAGCTCACAAAATAAAGAATCAAGAAATTTTCCAGAGGAGGAAAATTACTTGGAATTACCAGAAGCAGAATACAAAAGATTAATATACAGAACTCTTCAAGATATTAGGAAGGAAATTAAGCAAAATGTGGAACACTCAAGAGAGGAAATTAAAAAAAGATTAGAGAAAAGCATAATGACAAATTTAACAGGCTGCAAGAATCCATAGAGAGACAGCAATCAAATCCAGAAGATTAACAATAAAAGGTCAGAATTAGACAACTCAATAGAAAGTCATAGGAGCAGAACTGAGACAATGGAAGTCAGAATTAGTGAGATTGAAGATAAAGTACTTGACACCAACTTATTTGAGGAAAAATCAGATAACAGGATTAAAACAAATGAAGAAACCTTAAGAATTATGTGCGATTCTATCAAGAGGAATAACCTATGAGTGATTGGAATACCAGAACAAGGGGGATAACAGAAAATACAGAGAGAAATGTTGAAGATTTGTTTACAGAAAACTTTCCTGATATCATGAAAGATGAGAAGATACCTATCAAAGATGCTCATCGAACCCTACATAAGGTAGATCCCAAAAGAAAGTCCCCAAGACATATTATAATCAAACTTGCCAAAACCAAAGATAAAGAGAATTTTAAAGAGGCTAGGGATAAAAGAAAAGTCATCTACAAAGGAGAATCAATAAGAATAAGCTCAGACTACTCAGCAGAAACCATGTAGGAAAGAAGGCAATGAGATAAAATATATAAGACCTTGAAGGGGAAAAAAAATGCCTGCCAAGAATTATATATCCAGCAAAACTGTTTCTCAAATATGATGGTGAAATTAGTGCATTTCCAGATAAACACAAGTTTAGGGAATTTGCAAAACCCAAAACAAAATTACAAGAAATACTAAAGGGAGTCCTCCAGTTAGAAAATCAATAACATCAGATAACAATCTAAGACTAAAACACAGGACAGAGCAACCAGATACCAACCCAGATAGGGAAGCCACAAAAATAAACCAAACTTAAAACACCAACAATAGGGAAACAGATGTCAATATGTAAAAAATAACTATATTAAAACAAAAAAGAGAGACTAAAAAATGTAGACATAGATTTTTCATATGGAGAGGAAGTTAAGGAGATATAAAGAAATAAAAGACTGGTAAAAACTTTGAAAAATAGGGGTAAACATTCAGGTAACCACGAAGGAAGCTAACAATCCTGCAAGTCAAAATAAAAAATGAGAAAAATATAAAGACTCAGCAAATACAAAATCAACAACAATGAAAAAGATGACAAGAAAACACATAAAGAGAACTGACTCAGCACAGAAAATTAAGTGGAACAAAAAACTGTGAATAACACAAAAGAAGACATCAAAATGACAGCACTAAACTCATACCTATCAATAGTTATGCTGAATGTAAATGGACTAAATGCACCAATAAAGAGACAAAGAGTGGCAGATGGGATTAAAAAACACAGTCTTTCTATATGCTGCCTACAAGAGACACACCTTAGACTTAAAGACACAAACAATCTAAAACTCAAAGGGTGGAAAAAAATGTAAGCAAACAACACTCAAAAAAGAGCAGGAGTGGCAATATTAATATCTGACAAAATAGACTTTAAAGTAAAGTCCACCACAAAAGATAAGTAAGGACACTATATAACAATTAAAGGGTCATACACCAGGAGGACATAACTATAATAAATACTTATGCACCCAATGACAGGGCTCTAAAACATAAAACAAACTCTAACAGCACTGAAAAAGAGTCTGCTCCACAATACTAGTTTGAGACTTCAATACACCACTCTCAGTGAAGGACACAACATCCAGAAAGAAGCTCAACAAAGATACAGAAGATCTAAATGTTACAATCAACCAACTTGATCTCATAGACATATACCAAACACTCCACCCAACAGCAGCCAAGGGTACTTTCTTCTCCAGTGCACATGGAACATTCTCCAGAATAGACCACATATTACACCGCAAAGCAAGCCTTAACAAAATCCAAAGCATCAAAATATTACAAAGCATCTTTTTGAACGTAAAGGCCTTTTTTGCAAGGAAAAAAAATCAAACAGCTGGAAACTGAACAACACCTTGCTCAAAAACTACTGGGTTATATAAAAAATTAAGGATAGAATAAAGAAATTCATAGAATCAAATGACAATGAAAACACATCCTACCAGAACCTTTGGGACACAGCAAAAGCAGCACTCAGAGGTCAGTTTATAGCAATAAATGCACACATCCAAAAAGAAGAAAGGGCCATAATCAAAGCATTAACCTTACAACTTAAACAAGTAGAAAGAGAGCAGCAAAAGAAGACCTCGGATGCCAGAAGAAAGGAAATAATAAGAATTAGAGAAGAATTAAATGAAATAGAGAATAGAAAAACAATTGAAAGAGGTAATAAGACCAAAAGCTGGTTCTTTGAAAGATCAACAAAATTGATAAATCATTGGCCAAATTGACAAAAGAAAAATAGGAGAGAAGCAGTTAACCCGTATAAGAAATGAGATGGATGATACCACAACAGAACCAACTGAAATTAAAAGAATCATAACAGAATACTATGAAAACTTGTACTCTAACAAATTTGAAAACCTAGAGGAAATGGACAAATTTCTAGAAACTCACTACCTAGCTAAATTAACACAAACAGAGGTAGAACAACTAAATAAGCCCATAACAAAAGAAGAGATTGAAAAGATAATTAAAAAACTCCTAACAAAAAGAAGCTCTGGCCCGGATGGCTTCAATGGAGAATTCTACCAAACTTTCAGAGAAGAGTTAACACCACTACTACTAAAGGTATTTCAGAGCATAGAAAAAAGACGGAATACTCCCAAACTCATTCTATGAAGCCAGCATAATTCTGATACCAAAACCAGGTAAAGACACCACAAAAAAAGAAAATTACAGACGAATATCCTTAATGAACATTGACGAAGAAATCATCATCAAAATTCTAGCCAATAGAATTTAGCAACATATCAAGAAAACAAATCAAGTGGGATTTATACCAGACATGCAGGGATGGGTCAACATTAGAAAAACAATCAATGTAATGTATTACGTAAGTAAAACAAGAGACAAGAACCACATGATCTTATCAATCAATGCAGAAAAGGCATTTGACAAAGTCCAACACCTATTCATGATGAAAACTCTCAACAAAATAGGAATAGAAGGGAAATTCCTCAATATAATTAATTCCTCAATATAACATACAAAGCCAACAGCCAACATCGTCCTAAATGGAGAGACTTTGAAAGCATTCCCCTTGAGAACAGGAACCAGACAAGGATGCCCTCTATCACCACTCTTACTCAGCATGGTGCTGGAGGTCCTAGGCAGAGCAATTAGGCTAGAAAAAGAAATAAATCGGTAGGTAAGAAGTCAAATTATCTCTATTTGCAGATGATATGATCTTATACATAGAAAACCCTAAAGAATCCACAAGAAAACTACTGGAACTAAAAGAAGATTTCAGCAAATTTTCAGGATACAAGTTAAACATACAAATATCAGTTGGATTCCTTTACACAAACAAAGAGAACCTCGAAGAGGAAATCACCAAATCAATACCATTTACAATTGCCCCCAAGAAGATAAAATACTAAGGAATAAATCTAACCAGAGATGTAAAAGATATATACAATGAAAACTACAAGACACTACTGCAAGAAACCAAAAGAGACCTGTATTAGTGGAAAAACATACCTTGCTCATGGATAGGAAGACTCACCATTGTGAAAATGTCATTTCTTCCCAAAGCAATCTACAGATACAATGTAATCCCGATCCAAATTTCACTGGCCTTTTCTAATGAGATGGAGAAACAAATCATCAACTTCATAAAGAAAGGGAAGAGGCCCCGGATAAGTAAAGCATTACTCAAGAAGAAGAACAAAGTGG
Organism: Trichechus manatus latirostris; assembly: GCF_000243295.1. Classification (NCBI taxonomy): domain Eukaryota; kingdom Metazoa; phylum Chordata; class Mammalia; order Sirenia; family Trichechidae; genus Trichechus; species Trichechus manatus. Next base: position 1,311,698 of record NW_004443969.1, read on the forward strand.
GAGGCCTCACACTTCCTGATTTTAGAACCTATTATACCACCATGGTAGTTAAAACAGCCTGGTACTGATACAAGAACAGATACATAGACCAATGGAACAGAATTGATAATCCAGACATAAATTCATCCACCTATGAGCAGCTGATGTTTGACAAAGGCCCAAAGTCCATTAATTGAGGAAAAGACAATCTCTTTAACAAATGGTGCTTGCATAACTGGATATCCATCTGCAAAAAACTGAAACTAGACCCATACCTCACACCATGCACAAAAACTAACTCAAATGGACCAAGGACCTAAATATAAAATTGAAAACGATAAAGATCATGGAAGAAAAAATAGGGACAACACTAGGAGCCCTAATACATGGCATAAACACAATACAAACCGTATGTAACAAAGCATAAACACCAGAAGAGAAACTAGATAACTGGAAGCTCCTAAAAATCAAAGACATGCTCATCAGAAGACTTCACCAAAAGAGTAAAAAGACAACCTACAGACTGGGAAAAAATTTTTGGCTATGACAAATCCGATCAGCGTCTAATCTCTAAAATCTACAAGATACTGCAAAACCTCAACAACATAAAGACAAATAACCTAATTAAAAAATGGGCAAAGGATATGAACAGGCACTTCACCCAAGAAGACATTCAGGC
>NW_004443969.1:1322958-1331987 GCF_000243295.1 Trichechus manatus latirostris
GGGTTAAAATGTTGTGGGGTTGTTAACCAATGTCATAAAACAACATGTGTACTACTGTTTCATGAGAAACTATTTGTTCTGTAAGCCTTCACCTGATGTACAATAAAATACATATAAAAAAAAAAAGAAATAAAATAAAGGGTGTGCTGAGTGGTGGGAATCACACTAGAAAGTCAGCCAGCTGAGGTCCCTGAAGATTCAATTTTAATTTAGTTTGAACAAAGCTTAACATGCACACATATTGACACTGTTTGGCTAAACCCTCACATCTTTTCCTCTCACTCTTATGCCGCCTGTATATCTTAGAGAGATATGTAGATTTGTGGGAACTAGATCTACTGCAAATTTTTAATTGGATTATCACTATTCAGAAATTTGTACATTAGTTCTCAATGATTCTTATTTGCCTTTTCAAATGTTTAAAAATATTTAAAATTTACATTAAATGTATTTCTCCTTTTGCTGTCGGTAGAGTGACTAAAATGAGAAAGGTGAGAAGAGTAGAGAGAAATGATCAGATCAGCAGCTTTGAAACTATACGGAGTTGCGATAGTGCAGCAGCCAACTATGAATATTAAAGTGTTATGTAAAGGTCAGGCATCGTAAAAGTGCTTCAGGCAAAGTGGAAATGTCACTATAGTAAACAATGTGCTAACTACATTTGTGAAGCTCTATAAGATAACCTCCATGTAGCTTTGACTTTGAAATAGATTGATTAACATTGCATACAAATATTCCTTTCTCTTTCTCAAAGGTCAATCAGCTTCTATCTCAAAAAGAAACAAAATTGAACTAACCTATGGAAAATTCAAAGAGAGGAGCAAGGCTGTAAAATTAATGAAATATACTATTTTGCTTAACCAGAAATGTGGATCTGAATACCCTTTTGGCAAATTAAGCAGACCAAACTATTTATGGAATCCAGAATATCACATTGTTCCCTTTACCTTTGTACCACCTATTGTCTTTGCTTGAAAAGCCCTCCAGAAGTCTATAATAACAGCACATATATGGGCCTCACTTATCTTTCAATGTTTAAATGCTTGGCCATTCCACCCGTACACACACACCCACCCACCCACACACATACATACAGGTCTCGGTTTGATTTAGATGCCTCTTTTATGTGTTCCCATAGCATCCTATTCATAATATACTTTATATATATATATATATATTTGAAAATCTACACAGTAACTTAAGTTCTCATTTCACAATATCTACACAAATTGTTCAGTAACATTGCTTACATTTTTCACAATGTTTCAGTATTCACCTTAGTTCCCTTCTGGTTGTTCAGTTTCCAGTACTCTAGTTTCCCTTAACTTCTAATCTTTGCTTTGGAGTAAATGTTGACCTTTTAGTCTCATATAGATGATTTTTTTAAAGAAGCACAATACTCACAGGTAATAGTCTTCATTTTAGGAGCCAATTTGTTATTTAGCTAAAGGGTGACCTCAGAGAATAGTTTCGGCTTAAGGTTTAAAAAGTATCTCAGGGTGATAGTCTCAGAGAGTCCTCTAGTCTCAACTGGTCTAGTAAGTTTGGACTTCTTAAGAGTTTGAGCTCTGTTCCACATTTGTCTCCCATTCTGTTAGGATCTGTCTATTGTGGCCCTGATCAGAATGGTTGGTATAGGTAGCCAGGCACCATCTAGTTCTTCTGGTCTCAGTGTAGATGAGGCCGTGGTTCATTTAGTCTATTAGTCATGTAGACTAGTTTCTTCTCTGAGTCTTTGGTTTCCTTCTTTTTCTTTTGCTCCAGATGAGTAGAGACCAATAGTTGCATCTTAGATGGCCACTAACAAGCTTTTAAGACCCTAGACACTACTCACCAAACTAGGATGTAAAACATAAACTTGATAAACTCTATTATTCCAGTTGACCTAGTTGTGTCATGAGACTATAGTCCTAAGCCTTCAAACCCAGAAAACCAATCTCGCAAGGTGTTTGATTAGGTCTAAGAAGTATCCTTAAGTGTGCTGTCTATGTGGTGTATTACATATATGAATATACAAGCATGCACACACATGCAAGTGTATGCACTTGCATATGGATACATCTATATGTTCATATATATATACACATATATACATACCCATACACATATATGCATATATACATAAATATTTAACCATTCATACATTTTAGTTGCTCTTGGTGTTGTTGCAAAATTATATTTGTCATATTCTTTACCAAAATGTCTTTTTCTTTTCTGTGCTTCTTAGTGATGTCATTTACCTTGGTCAAGCTGTACACATTTCACCCACACTCAGTACTACCTTTCCCATAACAAAAATAAGAAGTGTCTACTATCTAGAGAGTGATTCTGCTTTTCCCCTCCCCACCCATCCCTGGTGTCTTAGGCTGGGTTCTCTAGAGAAGAAAACCAGTGAAGTGTATACATCTATATCAAGGAAATGTCTCAATGGCTCAAGAGGTTGTAGAGGCTGGCAAGTCCCAAGTCCGTGGGTCAGGCATCAGGTTGGAGAGCACATGGGCTATGGAGGCTGATGAATCCAACATCAGCAGGTAAAATGGCAGGCTGCTGGCTCAAGTCCCAAGAATCCGAGGTCAGATGACAATGAGCTGGATACAGAGCAAGCAAATGAGCTTTGCCATATATGCTGGATACAGTCCACACCCCTGAGGAAACTCCCCTTATTACTGATTAGCTGATCACCTTAGATCATATCATGGAGGATGACTACATCATTATATAATAGCAAAATTACATCATTACATATTTGTCAAAATAATCTTTACGTAACAGCTAAACTATACCACTACATAACTGCCAAACTACTGACAATCATGACCCAGCCAAGTTGACACACAGCCTTAATCCACACAGTCCACCCCTTGGAGTGTCACACAACCTTAATCAACACAGTCCACCCCTTGGAGTGTCATCTGTACACATCTTAAACCATACGCAATCTCTAAATAAAGACAATAACAAAATCATACTTGCACCTAATATGATACAACAAACATGCGTACAAGCAAAAACGCACTAGCCCTGTTTACAGCTTATATTTTATAAGTAAAGAAAACAAAAATATTTGGTGTATACATACAAGGAAGAAATACTCCTAACAGTTACAGTCGTCATTTCTGCAACTGGACACATGGTGGTAACTGGTATTTAGAACTAATATCTTCCACCACACGTTTCATATTCCCTTTACCTTCAGCAAGCACTTCAGTTGGTTGTGGTTCTGTGCCTGGTGGGGTGACCTAAGCCTTCACTACTGAAGGGTTTGACCATTACTAGTCATATTGGAATTGGGTTGCTGTAGTTTTCCATTGACTTTAATCACAGGGCATGGTAGTACTAAGAGATACCCAAAGGGATCGACTGCATTCCAGACATACTCTTTTTTACCTGAATTATACAACACCAAACCAATTTCGCCTTGGTAGTCAGGGTCAATTACACCAGCCAATATGGTAACTCCCTTCTCTGCTTGTTAATCCAGAAGCTTGAGGAGCCCAAATTGGCTGGGTGGCATTCTTAACTTCCACCTCAGTGGAATCCGTGTTATCTCCTCAGGTGGGAGGATTCCTTCCTTTGGAACTAAGACTTCTAGACCCACAGAGCATAGGGTTGTGGGGACAGGGAGAAAATATTTTGTGAATGGGTCACTAGGAGTAATAGTCAGTGGTGCCACTTCCGTCTCCACACTTGATTCCTGGAACCATGAATCCTGGCTGTGGGAGAAAGAGCACCATATATTGAATGCTGGTTTAGCACATATGCAGCCTTCTGGAGAACATTTCCCCAACCTTGCAAAGTGTTGCCGCCTACCCGGGGCCATAATTGTGTCTTTAGAAGGCTATTCCATCAATCTATAAGATAGCTACTTCAGAAAGATGGGAAACATGATAAGACAAGTGAGTTCCATGAGCATGATCCCATTGTCACATTTCATTTCTGTGAAGTGAGTCCCTTGATCTGAGGTGATATTGTATGGGATACCATGATGGTGGATTAGGCATCTATGAGTCCACAGGTGGTAGTTTTGGCAGAAGCATTGAATATGGGGAAGAAAAATTCATATCCAGAGTAAGTATCTATCCCAGTAAGAACAAAACCCTGCCCTTTCCATGATGGGACCGATCCAATGTAATCAACCTGCCACCAGGTTGCTGGCTGACTGCCTTGAAGAATGGTACCATATTGGGGACTCAGTGTTGGTCTCTGCTGTTGGCAGATTAGGCATTCAGCATTGTCTGTAGCCAAGTCGGCCTTGGTGAGTAGATGTCTACGTTGTTAAGCCAATGTATAACCTCCATCCTTGCCACCATGGCTACATTTTTTCACAGGCCCTTGGGCAACGACTGCAGTGGCAGGAGATAGAAGATGACTGGTTTCCACAGAATGTGTCATCCTATCCACTTGATTGTTAAAATTCTCCTCTGCTGAGGTCACCCTTTGGTGAGCACTCACATGAGACACAAATATCTTCACTTCTTTGGCCCATCCAGAGAGGTCTATCCACATACTTCTTCCCCATACCTACTTGTCTTCAATTTTCCAATTATGTTCCTTTCAAGTCCCTGACCATCCAGCCAAGCCATCGGCATTGTCTATGAATTACTCTTCTGGCCATTTCTTTTTCCAAGGAAAGTGAAGTGCTCAAAGTTCTTCCCTTTGGGAGGATTTTCCTTCACCATTGTCCTTCAGGGGTGTCCCAAAAGGGGCTGCAGTACTGCCGCTGTCCATTTTCAAGTGGTGCCTACGTATCATTCAGAATCATCTGTAAACCAGGCACAAGTTTTTCTTCCTCAGTCAACTGATCATAAGGAGCTCCCCATGAAGCCATGGGTGCAGACTGAGAGAGGGCAGGTAATGTGAAAAGAGTAGAGACTATGGTCATTTGGGCCACTTCCTCATGCAACTTACCTGTGCCTTCAGATCTCATATGTACCACTTTCATTTAATGATGGAGTACTAATATGCATGTGACTCCGACTTTGTGACTCTGACTTTGTGACTCTGTGTGTCAGACAACACCCAGTTCACGATGGGCAGCTCAGGCAGCACGGTGACTTAGTGGCCCGTGGTTAAGCATTCTGTCTCTACTAAGGCCTAGTAACAAGCCAAAAGCAGTTTCTCAAAAGGAGAGTAGTTATCTTCAGAGGATGGCAGGGCTTTGCTCCAAAATCCTAAGAGTCTGCACTGTGGTTCACCAATAGGGGCCTGCCAAATACTCCAAACAGCATCTCTATCTGCCACTGCCACTTCAAGCACCATTGGAACAGCCAGATTATATGGCCAAAGTGGCTTACACGGCAGTCTGAACCTGTTGCAGAGCCTTCTCTTGTTCTGGGCGCCACTCAAAACTAACAGCTTTTCAAGTCACTTGTCAAATAGGCTGTAGCTGTTGTTGTTGTTAGGTGCCATTGAGTTGGTTCCAACTCATAAGGACCGTATGCACAACAGAACAAAACACTGTGTGGTCCTGGGCCACCCTCAACATCCAACACACACAAATGAGGGATATGTTGCCTCCAAACTCCAAAGAGGCCCACCAGGCTTTGTACCTCTTTTTTAATTGTAGGAGGGGCCAGATGTAACAATTTATCCTTCACTTTAGAAGGAATATCTTGACATGCACCTCACCACTGGACTCCTGGAAATTCACTGAGGTGGAAGGCACTAGAATTTTCGTGTGATTAATTGCCCATCCTCTAGCATGCATATGTTTTACCAATAAGGCTAAGTCACTTCTTACTTCTTATGTCCAATCAGCATAATGTCATCAATGTAATGGACCAGTGTGATGTCTTGTTGAAGGAAAAGGCAATCAAGATCACTGCAGACTAAATTATGATATAGGGCTGGAGATTTGATGTAAAGGTGCATGACTGATCTTGCCAGTTGAAAGTAAACTGCTTCTGGTGTTCCTTCGAGACCAGAATTGAGAAAAAGGCACTTGCCAGATCAATACCTGCAATCAGGCACCAGAAAATGTATTAATTTGCTGAAGCAAAGAAACCATATCTGGAGCAGCAGCTGCAACGGGAGTCACCACCAGGTTAAGTTTACAATAATCCACCGTCATTCTCTAAGATCCATCTGTTTTTTTCACAGGCCAAATAGGTAAGCTAAATGGGGATGTGGTGGGAATCACCACTCCTGCATCACCCAGAACCTCGCTTCTTATCAATACTTGATGTATTGGAGCTGATATTGTGCATATTAATTTTGCCACCTGTCATGGATTGAATTGTGTCCCTTCAAAATATCTGTCAACTTGGCTAGGCCATGATTCCCAGTGGTGTGTGTCTGTCCACCATTTTGTCCTCTGATGTGATTTTCCTAAGTGTTGTAAATCCTACCTCTACGATGTTAATGAGGTGGGATTAGCGGCAGTTATGTTAATGAGGCAAAAATCAATCTACAACATTAGATTGTCTCTTTTTTTATTGTTGTAGTCTAAATGAAGTTTATATTTCAATTTAGTCTCCATACAAAATTTTATACTTACCTTGTTATATGACTTTAACTGCTCACACCATTCTGCAACAGCACACTCCTTTCCGTTCCTGATTCCATTCAACCAGCTCCTAACACTCTCTGCCTTCCCATCTCACCTCTGGATAGAAGCTGCCACTTTGGTCTCTTGTATCTACTTGAGCTAAGAGGCACACTCCTCAGAGTATCACTTTATGTCCCACAGTCCAGTCCAATCCCTGTCTGAAGAGTCGGCCTCGGAAATTGTTTTAGTTCTGGGCTGATAGAGAATCCAGGGACCATGCTTTCTGGGGTACCTCCAGTCTCAGACAGACGATTAAGTCTGGTCTACTTACTAGAATTTGAGTTCTGCATCACATCGTTCTGCTGCTCCATCAGGGACCCGCTATTGTGTTCCCTATCAGGATGTTCATTGGTGGTAGCCGGGCACCATCTAGTTCTTCTGGTCTCAGGCTGATGAAGTCTCTGGTTTATGTGACCTTTTCTGTCTCTTGGGCTAATACTTTCCTTGTGTCTTTGGTGTTCTTCATTCTCCTTTACTCCAGGTAGTTGGGACCAATTGATGTATCTTAGATGGCCGCTTGCAAGCTTTTAAGACCCCAGACGCCACTCACCAAAGTAGGATGGAGAACATTTCCTTAATAAGCTTTGTTATGCCAATTGACCTAGATGTCCCCTGAAAGCATGGTCCCCAGACTCCTACCCCTGCTACTCTGTCTCTCAAAGTATTTGATAGTATTCAGGAAACTTCTTAGCTTTGGCTTAGTCCACTTGTGCTGACTTCCCCTGTAGTATGTGCTGTCCTTCCCTTCACCTAAGATGATTCTTATCTACTGTCTAGATAGTGAATAAACCTCACCCTCCCTTCCCACCCTCATACCCATCAAAGAAAGTTTTCTTCTGTGTTTAAACCTTTTCTTGAGTTCTTATAACAGTGGTCTTCTACAGTATTTGTCCTTCTGTGACTGACTAAATTCACGCAGCGTAATAAGTTCCAGCTTCCTCTATGTTGTACGATTTTTCACGACTTCATCATTGTTCTTTATCGTTGCATAGTATTGCATTGTGTGGATATACCACAATTTGTTTATCCATTCGTCTGTTGATGGGCATCTAGGTTATTTTCATCTTTTTGCTATTGTGAACAGTGCTGCAATGAACACGGGTGTGCATTCGTGTGATGGCTTTTATTTCTCTAGGATATATTCCAAGAAGTGGGATAGCTGGATAGTATGGTACTTATATTTCTAGCTTTTTAAGGAAGTGTCAAATTGATTTCCAAAGTGGTTGTACTATTTTACATTCCCACCAACAATGTATAAGTGTTCCAGTCTCTCCACAACCTCTCCAGCATTTATTATTTTGTGTTTTTTGGATTAAGGTTAGCCTTGTTGGGGTGAAATGATATCTCATTGTTGTTTTGATCTGCATTTCTCTAATGGCTAATGATCATGAGCATTTCTTCATGTGTCTGTTAGCTGCCTGAATATCTTCTTTGGTGAAGTGCCTGTTCATATTCTTTGCCCATTTTTTAATTAGGTTATTTCTCTTTTTGTTGTTGAGGTTATTCAGTATCTTGTACATTTTAGAGATTAGATGCTGATAGGATTTGTCATAGCCAAAAATTTTTTCCCAGTCTGTAGGTTGTCTTTTTACTCCTTTGGGGAAGTCTTTGGATGAGCATAAGTGTTTGATTTTTAGGAACTCACATTTATCTAGTCTCTCTTCTGGTGTTTGTGCATTGTTACTTATGGTTCATACTGTGTTTATGCCATGTATTAGGGCTCCTAGCATTGTCCTTATTTTTTCCTTCATGATCTATATCTTTTTCAATTTTATATTTAAGTCTTTGCTCCATTTTGAGTTAGTTTTTGTGCATGGTGTGAGGTATGTTTCTAGTTTCAGTTTTTTGCAGATGGATATCCAGTTATGCCAACACCATTAGTTGAAGAGACTGTCTTTTTCCCAATTAACAGATTTGGGGCCTTTGTCAAACATCAACTGCTCGTAGGTGGATGAGCTTATATCTGGATTCTCAACTCTGTACCATGGGTTTATGTATCTGCTGTTGTACCAATACCAGGCTGTTTTGACTACCGTGGAGGTATAATAGGTTCTAAAATCAGGTAGTGTGCCTCCCACCTTGTTCTTCTTCTTGAGCAACGCTTTATATATTTGGGGCCTCATCTCTTTCCATATGAAGCTGGTGATTTGTTTCTCCATCTCATTAAAAAATGCCAGTGGAATTTGGATCGGGATTGCATTATACGTGTAGATCGCTTTGGGTAGAACTGACATTCTCACTATGTTGAGTCTACCTATTCATGAGCAAGGTATGCTTTCCACTTATGCAGGTCTCTTTTAGTTTCTTGCAGTAGTGTCTTGTAGTTTTCTGTGTATAGATTTTTTACGTCTCTGTTTAGATTTATTCCTAAGCATTTTATCTTCTCAGGGGCTATTGCAAATGGTATTGATTTGGTAATTTCCTTTTCGAGGTTCTCTTTGTTGCTGTAAAGGAATCCAACTGATTTTTGTATGTTTATCTT
>NW_004443969.1:1341300-1367524 GCF_000243295.1 Trichechus manatus latirostris
TGAGGCTGCTCTCTCGTACCCCCGTTTGCTGGTCTCCGATAGGAGTCCAAGACGGTGGATCCGTGCTGCGTTAGCTGGTAGGGGACCTCTGCATGAATCTCTCCTCGCTCCCTGTTCTCTTTCAGTATTCTTACTCTGTTTGGTGTTCGGCTGAGTTCTTTATCTTTTCATTTGATGTTCTAGGGTTTCAGGATTGTTGATTCTCTGTTTGGCTTAGTTTTTCAGATCTTTGTTGCGGAGGGACGGTGTGGTGCTTCTGCCTAGAGAGCCATCTTGCTGGAGTCTCAGGAGAGTACAGTTTTTCATAGTAATCTGTTATGATTCTTTTAATTTCATTTGGTTCTGTTGTGATATCACCCATCTCATTTCTTATACAGGTTATTTGCTTCTTCTCCTGTTTTTCTTTTGTCAGTTTGGCCAAGAGTTTATCAATTTTATTGATCTTATCAAAGAACCAGCTTTTGGACTTGTTAACTCTTTCAATTTTTTTTCTATTCTCTACTTCATTTAATTCTTCTCTAATTCTTATTATTTCCTTCCTTCTGGCTCCTTTTGCTGCCCTCTTTCTACTTGTTCCAATTGTAGGGTTAATACTTTGGTTATAGCCCTTTCTTCTTTTTGGATATTTGCATTTATTGCTATAAACTGACCTCTGAGCACTGTTTTTGCTGTATCCCGAAGGTTCTGGTAGGATGTGTTTTCATTGTTATTTGATTCTATGAATTTCTTTATTCCATCTTTAAGTTATTCTATAACCCAGTAGTTTTTGAGCAAGATGTTGTTGAGTTTCCATGTATTTGATTTTTTTCCTTGCTTTTTGTGATGTTGATTTCCACTTTTATGGCTTTCGGGTCAGAAAAGATGTTTTTTAATATTTTGATGTCTTGGATTCTTTTAAGGCTTGCTTTATGGCCTAATATGTGTTCTATTCTGAAGAATGTTCCATGTGGTTTGGGAAAGAAAGTATACTTGGCTGCTATTGGGTGCAGTGTTCGGTATATGTCTATGAGATCAAGTTGGTTGATTGTAGCATTTAGCTCTTCTGTGTCTTTGTTGAGCTTCTTTCTGGATGTTCTTTCCTTCAACGAAAGTGGTGTGTTGAAGTCTCCTACTACTATTGTGGAAATGTCTATCTCTTTTTTCAGTGTTGTTAGAGTTTGTTTTATGTATTTGAAGCCCTGTCTTTGGGTGTGTAAATACTTATTATAGTTATGTCCTCCTGGTGTATTGACCCCTTAATCATTATATAGTTCCCTTCCTTATCCTTTGTGGTGGATTTTACTTTAAAGTCTTTTCTGTCAGAGATTAATATTACCACTCCTCCTCTTTTTTGAATGTTGTTTGCTTAATATATTCTTTTCCATCCTTTGAGTTTTAGCCTGTTTGTGTCTTTAAGTCTAAGGTGTGTCTCTTGTTGGCAGCATATAGACGGATCATGCTTTTTTTATCCAATCTGCCACTCTCTGTCTCTTTATGGGTGTATGAAGTCCGTTTACATTCAACGTAATTATTGATAGGTATGAGTTTAGCACTGTCATCCTGATGTCTCTTTTTGAGTGTTGTCCACAGTTTCTTTGTCCCCTTTAGTTTTCTGTGCTGAGTCATTTTTCATTATATTTTTTTTATTTTTTTCACTGTTGTTGATTTTGTGTTTGCTTAGTATATTTTTCTACTTCTTTATTTTGATTTGTAGAATTGTTAGATTCCTTTGTGGTTGCCTTAATATTTACTCCTATTTTTTCTAAGTTTATACCAATCTTTTATTTCTTTATATTGCCTTGACATCCCCTCCATATGAAAAAATCTATGTTGGCATTTTTTAAGTCCCTCTTTTTTGTTTTAATGTTGTCCATTTTTACATATTGATATCTCTGTTTCCCTATTTTCAATGGTTTAGGTTTGATGTACTTTTGACTTCTCTATCTGAGTCAATATCTGGTTTCTCTGTCCTGTGTTCTATCCTTGTGTTGTTATCTGATGTTATTGACTATCTAACAAGAGGACTCCCTGTAGTATTTCTTGTAATTTTGGTTTGGTTTTTGCAAATTCCATATACTTCTGTTTTTCTGGAAATGCCCTAATTTCACCATTATATTTGAGAGACGGTTATGCTGGATATATAGTTGTTGGCTGGCAGTTGTTTCCTTCAAGGCTTTATATATGTCATCCTATAACCTTCTTGCCTGCATGGTTTCTGCTGAGTAGTCCAAGCTTATTCTAATTGATTCTCCTTTGTAGATGACTTTTCTTTTATCCCTAACCACTCTTAAAATTCTCTCTTTATCTTTGGCTTTGGTAAGTTTGATTATAATATATCTTGGTGACTTTCTTTTAGAATCTACCTTATGTGGGTTTCAATGAGCATCTTGGATAGATATCTTCTCATCTTTTGTGATATCAAGGAATTTTTCTGTCAACCAATCTTCAACAGTTTTCTCTGTATTTTCTGTTATCCCCCCCTGTTCTGGTACTCCAATCACAAGTAGGTTATTTCTCTTGCTAGAGTCCCAAATAATTCTTAGAGTTTCTTCATTCTTTTTAATTCTTTCATCTGATTTTTCCTCAAATAAGTTGGCTTCAAGTGCTTTATCTTCAATATCACTAATTCTGACTTCTACTGCCTCAGTTCTGCTCCTATGTCTTTTTATTGAGTTGTCTAATTCTGAAATTTTATTGTTAATCTCCTGGATTCCTGATTGCTCTATGGATTCTTGCAGCCTATTAAATTTGCCATTGTGTTCTTAAATAACTTTTTTAAGTTCCACTACTACTTTGTCTGTATGTTCTTTGGAAGTTTCTACATTTTGTAGAATTTCCTTTCTAATTTCTAGAAGAGTTCTGTATATTAATCTTTTGTATTCTGCCTCTGGTAATTTCAAGAAATTCTCTTCCTCCTGAGAATTTATTGATTCTTTATTTTGGAAGCTTGCTGAAACCATCATAGAATGCCTGTTTATGTGATTTGATATTGGCTGTTGTCTCTGAGCCCTCAATAAGTTATTATAATTTTATTTTATATTAGTTTCCTGTTTCATAGCTTTTTGTTTTGTTTTGTTTTGGTATGCCCAAATAAGCTGCTAGTGTGTGCTATTTTGACTATTGGCACCTTTGAAGCTCTAACGTCCTGTCACCAGGTAGTTAGTTCTGTAACTAAGTATGTGTACACAGGAGTTTGTTGAATTTTTCTGTGTTTCCCTCAGGTGTCCAGGCAGTCGGTCACCAAGTGTGTGGTCTAGGCTCTCACCAATAGTCTTAGAGAGGCATGGATGATTGGGGTAGTCACAGGTATCTGGCTGCAGTAGGGGGTCATGTGCTGAGCAAGGCAGGGGGCTGATGGCTGCCCCTGAGTGTCTGAAAAGAAAGCATATCCCAATTCCCTAGAGCGAGTAGGTAGGTGAGTTTTGCAGCCTGACTATGAACCCCCTACTCTGTTGGCTGTAAATACTCCAGGGAACCCCTTATTCTTGGACCACTGTAGCAGGTGACTAGGTGACATAGGTGGAGCCACCAGTCCTCAAGCCCCTGGTGCGGACCCGTAAATGTGCCTGCTTAAAGGCCAGGGCTGTGTGACGAGTCACAAATCTGCCACTTCACAGCTGAAACAGTTGAAGTTAGACTTCAGGTGTTTACCCTGTTCTACTGTGGTAGTGAGGGCTTACGCTGTTGAGATGGGTCCACACAAGTCTATACAGGGATGGAAGGCACTCAAAGTCTGCAGACCCCTTATGCCTGTGCCTAGAGAAGAAGCTGTGCTGACCCTGAGTTCCTGGCTTAGGGGAGCCAGTAGCTTATTTGTTCCCTCTCCAGTGCCAGAAGAATGGGTCAGGGCAACTTTTGGGATCTACTTCAGGCGCAGAAGACTCAGAGACCTTGGAAGTCCAGACCAGTGCAGAACAGGGAGGGAAGAGGCAAAAGGGAGAGAGGATTTTCCCACATGGGCTTTTTTTTAATTTTTAATCCCCATGAAATGCCACAGGCATGTACTTATCTTTAGCCACTTGGGAGCTGCTTTTCACTGGTTCAGAGTGTTCAAGCAGAGTCTGTGCTGCCAGATCTCTCTCGATGTGGAAACTGCCTCCCGAGTGAGCATGCGGAGCCGTTTGCTAGCTTCGCTGCTGACCCAGAGCCCTTTGGGGCTGAAGAGCTGCAGTCCCTCCGCCGCTGGTCTGGCACTCATCGCTTCTTCCAAACCGTCTCCCTCTCCCCCCACCACTCAGTCCAATTCCTCAACTTTTCCTTGTTCAGGGCTCCTAGATTTTCATATACAATCAAGTCACTTGTTTTTCCAGGTCTTTATTGTAAGAGGGAGATAGAAAGCCGTCTGACTACTCAACCATCTTGGTCCCGCCTCTTAGGTTGTGTCTTAAGTCAATTTCTTTTGAGTTATAAAAGACAGAAGCCAGCAGAGAGACATGGGGACGTCCTACCACCAAGAAAGCAGAGCCTGGAGCAGAGCGCGTCCTTTGGACCAAGGGTCCCTGCTTTGAGTCACTCCTAGACCAGGGGAAGATTGATGACAAGGACCTTCCCCAGAGCCGACAAAAATGAGAAAGGCTTTCCCTGGAGCTGGCACCCTGAATTCAGACTTCTAGCCTTCTAGACTCTGAGAGAATAAATTTTTCTTTGTTAAAGCTACCCATTTGTGGTATTTCTGTTATAGCAGCACTAGATGACCAAGACACCACCTCACACCATGGATTAGCAGCACCCTATTTACTACTGGAGGCGGAGTCATCAGTGCCATTAAGACTGGTCAGACTTGAGAACCAGTTTAGAAAACTCATCCTTGAGATTTTGTTTCTCTAGAACCACTCCCGGTACCAAATGTCTTAGGCTGGGTTCTCTAAAGATGCAGCAAAACCAGTGAAGCATGCATCCAAAAAAATCAAACCTGTTGCCATCAAGTCGAACGGCTCCATAGGGTTTCCAAGAAGCAGCTGGTGGATTTGAACTGCCAACCTTTTGGTTAGCAGCCGAGTTCTTAACCACTGTGCCACTGTGCCACCAGGGCTTTGTGTGTGTGTGAGAGAGATTTATCTCAAGGACACAACTCACTTGGCTATAAAGGCTGGCAAGTCACAAGTCTGTGGGTCAGGAGTCAGACTGTAGGTGTCTCCTGACTCACACAGCTGCAGGGGTTGACAAACCCAAGATTTGCAGGTCAGATGGCAGGCCGCTGGCTCATGAGCTGCAGAGGCTGATGAATCCAAGATTGGTAGAGAAGATGTCAGGCTGCTGGTTCACAAGCTACAGAGACTGATGAATCCCAAGATTGGCAGGTAAGACAGCAGGCCACTGGTTCACAGGCTGCAGAGGATGCTGAATCCCAAGATCAGCAGACATTACGGTAGGCCACTGGCTCAAGGTTCAAGAACCAGAGGTCAGATGATGAGGAGCAGATGCAGGAACTAGAGCAAGCAAACGAGGTTTGCCAGAATGTCCATATATATATATATAGGATTCAGGCCACACCCCTGAGGAAATTCTCTTACAACCGATTGGCTGATCACTTCAGAATACATCATGGAGAATGACTACATCATTACATAACTGCAAAATTCCATCATAATTGCCAAACTATGTCATTACATAACTGCCAAACTACATCATTATATAAGTGCCAACCCACTGAGTATCATGGTCCAGCCAAGTTGATACACAACCTTAACCATCACACCTGCTAACCACCAATGAATGCTGGTCTTTGTATATGTACCTATTATTGTCTTCTTATAAAAGTGAGATCATACAATATTTGTATTTTTGTGATTGACTTATTTCACTCAGCATAATGTCCTCCAGATTCATCCACATTATAACATGTTTTGAGAACTCATCATTATTCTTTTTGGCTGTGTAATATTCCATTGTATGTATGTACCACATTTTATTTATCCATTCCTCCATTGATGGGCACTTAGATTGTTTCCATCTTTTTGTTATTGTGAATAGTGCTGCAGTGAACATAGGTGTGTGTATGTCTGTTCATGTCTCTTCTATTAGATCTCTAATGTATATATCTAGAAGTGGGATTACTGGATCATGAGGTAAGTTCTATTTTTATTTTTTGAGGAAGTGTCATACTGTTTTCCATAGTAGTTGCACCATTTTACAATCCAACCAGCAGAGGATAAGGTTTCCAAACTTCTCACATCCTCGTCAGCATTTTTTGTTTTCAGTTTTTTTATCAGTGCCATTTTAGCAGGGGTGAGATGTTATCTTAGTGCAGTTTTGATTTGCATCTCTCTAATGCCTTGCTGCAGAAGCACATATACTAAAATTGGAATGACACTGAGAAGATTAGCATGGCCCTTGAGCAAGGTTGACATGCAGATTAGTGAAGCATTTCTTTCTTTTTTTTTTTTTTTTTGAGGCTTGGTGGTACAGTGGTTAAGAGTTCATTTGCTAACCAAAGTGCCAGCAGTTCGAATCCATCATTTGCTCCTTGGAAACCCTAAGGGGCAGTTCTACTCTGTCTTATAGGGTAACTATGAGTCTGAATTTACTTGAGAACAACAGATTTAATGGCGAACGCTTTTATGTCTTTGTTGGCTGTTCATGTCCTTTTTCCCATTTTTTAATTGAGTTGCTTGTCTTTTTCTTGTTGAGTTGTTGAACTTTTCTATATATTTTAGAGATTAGACCCTTATCAAATGTGTCATTCCTGAAGATTTTTTCCAAGCCTGTAGGTTGTTTTTATGCTGTTTTGATGAAAAAAGTATTTAATTTTTATGAGGTCCCAGTTATCTAATTTGTCTTCTTCTGTTTCTGCATTTATAGTTGTGTTTGATAATATATTTTTTTAAAAGTAGGTCCCATAGTTTTTTCCCTGTTTTCTTCTAAAAACTTTATAATTTTGGCTTTAACAATTAGATCTTTGATCCATTTTGAGTTAGTTTTTATTTATGGTGTAAAGTATGGCTTCTGTTTCAGTCTTCTGCAAGTGGATATCCCATTTTCCCAGCACCATTTATTTATTTAATTGTACTTTACATGAATGTTTACGGAAAAAACTAACTTCTCATTAATTAACTTCTCATATTGTTTTATGACACTGGTTAACAACCCCATGACAAGTCCACACATTCCCTTCTGACCTTGGGTTCCCTACTACCAGCTTCCCTGTCCCCTCCTGCCTGCTAGTCTTTGCTCCTGGGCTGGGATGCCCCTTTGGTCTTGTTTTGTCCTATGGGCCTGTCTAATCTTGGGCTACAGTGTGAACCTCAGGACTGACTTCATTACTGAACTAAAAGTGTGTCCAGGGGCCATTCTCTCAGGGTTTCTCCAGTCTCTGTCAGGCCAATAAGTCTGGTCTTTTTTTATGAATTAGAATTTTGTTCTACATTTTTCTCCAGCTCTGCCTGAGACCCTCTATTGTGATCCCTATCAGAGCAGCCAGTGATGGCAGCCATGCACCATCTAGTTGTACTGGACTCAGTCTGGCAGAGGCCGTGGTAGTTGTGGTCCATTAGTCCTTTGGACTAATCTTTCCCTTGTGTTATTAGTTTTCTTCATTCTGCCTTGCTCCCAAAGGGCTGAGACCATTGGAGTATCTTAGATGGCCACTCATAGGCTTTTAAGACCCCAGACGCTACTCAGCAAAGTAGAATGTAGAATATTTTCTTTATAAACTATGTTATGCTAATTGAGCTAGATGTTCTCTGAGACCATGGTCCCCACAGGTCTCAGCCCAGTCTTTTGGTCCCTCAGGGAGTTTGGATGTGTCTATGGAGCTTCCATGACCTTGCCTTGTACAAGTTGGCCAGCACTATTTATTAAAGAAACTGTTTTTTCTCCATTGAATGGACTTTGGCCCCTTGTCCATAGATGGATGGATTTATTTCTGGGTTCTCAATTCTATTCCACTGGTCTGTGTATCTATCATTGAACTTGTTACCAGGCCATTTTGATTACTGTAACTGTATAGTAGCATGTTTTGATATCAAGGACTATGAGGCCTCCTACTTTTTTGTTCTTTTTCAGTGTTGCTTTGGCTATTTGGGACCTCTTTCCTTTACATATAAAATTGATGATTCATTTTTCCATTTCAGTAAAGAATGTTGTTGGAATTTGTATCAGGGTTTCATTGTATCTATACATCACTTTGGGTAGTATTGACATTTTCACAATTTTAAATCTTTCAATGCTTGAGCACAGAATAGCCTTCCATTTATGTAGGTCTCTTTCAATACCTTATATTAGAGTTTTATACTTTTCATTGTATAAGTCTTTGACATTCCTGATTAGGTTTACTATTATGTATTTTATCATTTTGGGGGGCTATAGTAAATGGAATTGTTTTCTTGATTTCTCTTTTGGAATATTTCTTTTAGTGTAAAGGAACCAAACTGCATTTTGTGTGTTGAACTTATACCTGAAACATTATTGAATACTTCTACTGGGTCTTGTGGAATTTTTGGGATTTTCTATGCATATGATGATGTCATCTGCAAATAAACTAAAACCAAACCCATCGCCTACAAGTCGATTCAGACTCACAGAGACACTATAGGACACAGTAGAACTGCCCCATAGGGTTTCCAAGGCAGTAAATCTTTACAGAAGCAGACTGCCACATCTTTCTCCCACATCTGCAAATTTGGATAATTTCATTTCTCCCTTTCTGATTTGGATACACTTTATTTCTCTTTCTTGCCTTATTAGTCTGGATAGGACTTCCAGTACAATATTGAAAAAGAGTGGTGATAATGTGCATCCTTGTCTCATTCCAGTTCTCAAGGAGAAGGCTGTCAGTCTTTCTCCATTGAGAATAATGTTGGCTGTTGGTTTTGCATATACTCCCTTAACTATGTTGAGGAATTTTCCTTCTATTCCTATTTTGCTGAGAGTTTTTATCAGGAAAGTATGTTGGATTGTATCAAATGCCTTTTCAGCATCAATTGAGATGATCATGTGATTATTTTCCTTTTTTTTTCTTCTTTGGATGTTGTGAATTACATTGAGTGATTTTCTAATGTTGACCCACACTTGCATTCCTGGTATGAATCCTACTTGATTATGATGTATGATTTTCTTAATATGTTGTTGAATTCTGTTCACTAGAATTTTGTTGAGAATTTTTGCATTTGTTTTGATGAGGGATGTTGTTGTTTTAAAGTGTCGTCGAGTCGGTTTCGACTTATAGTCGAACGAAACATTGCCCAGTCCTGTGCCATCCTCACAATTGTTGTTATGCTTGAACCAGTTGTTGAAGCCACCGTGTCAATCCATCTCATTGATGGTCTTCTTCTTTTTTGCTGACCCTGTACCAAGCATGATGTCCTTCTCCTGATAACATGTTTAAAGTATGTGAGAGAAGGTCTTGCCATCCTTGCTTCTAAGGAGCATTCTGGCTGTACTTCTTCCAAGACAGATATGTTCGTTCTTCTGGAAGTCCATGGTATGTATATTCAATATTCTTAGCCAATGTCATAACTGAAAAGTGTCAATTCTTCTTCGGTCTTCCTTATTCATTGTCCAGCTTTCATATGCATAAGAGGCTATTAAAAATACTACGGCTTAGGTCAGGTTCACCTTAGCTCTCAAAGTGACATCTTTGCTTTTTAACACTTTAAAGAGGTCTTTTGCAGCAGATTTTCACAATGCAATAAGTTGTTTGATTTCCCAACTGCTGCTTCCATTGACATTGATTGTGGATCCAAGTAAAATGAAATCGTTAACAACTTCAATCTTTTTTCTGTTTATCATGATGTTGCTTATTGGTCCGGTTGCGAGGATTTTTGTTTTCTTTGTTATAGTGTAATCCATACTGAAGGCTGTGATCTTTGATCTTCATCAGTAAGTGCTTCAAGTACTTTTCACTTTCAGCAAGCAAGGTTGTGTCATCTGCATATTGCAGGTGATTAATGAGTCTGATGCTACATTCTTCATACAGTCCAGCTTCTTCGAAGATGTTTTATACGATTTTAATCTTTTAAAATTTATTAAGGTTTGTTTTGTGCCCTAAAACATTGTCTATTCTGGAGAATCATCTCTGTGCATTGTAGAAGAATGTATATTTTGCTGCTGTTGGATGGTGTGTTCTCTATGTCTGTTAGGTCCAGTTGGTTAATAGTGTTATTCAGCTGTTCTCTATATTTACTGATTTTCTTTCCAGTTACTCTATTTATTGTTGAAAGTGGTATATTGAAACCTACTGTTATTGTAGACCTGTCTATTTCTTTCTCTAATTTTTTTAGAGTTTGCTTTATAAATTTTGATTCTCTGGGCTTGGGTGCATAAATATTTACAATTTTTATGTCTTCTTGGTGAATTGTCCCTTTTATCACTATGTAATGCTCTTCTTTTTCTCTTATAATAGATTTTTACTTAAAGTCTCCTTTTTAAGATATTAATATTGCCTCTCCTGCTGTCTTTTGGTTACTGTTTGCTTGATATGTATATATTTTTTCATCCATTGATTTTTAACCTATTTTTGGCTTTGTGTCTAAGGTGTTTCTCTTGTTGACAACATACTGATGGGATACATTTTTTTTGTTCTATATTCTACCACTCTCTGTATCTTGACTGGTGCCTTTAATTCATTGACATTCAGTGTGATTATTAGTAGTGAGGACATTACTTCAGCCATTTTGTTGTGCATTTTTTTGTGGTGTTAATCGTTCCTTTGTTCTTCTTTACTTTCTGTGCTGAGTTCATTTTGTATATGGGTTTTTTTAAATTTTGTTTATTATTGTTGTTTTGTGTTCACTGAATCTTTTTTGTTTTTCTTCTTATATAGTGTGATGAGTAGATTTATTAATTTTCTTAGTGGTTACCATGGGGTTTGCTTGACATCCTATATCCATGATCTTTGAGAGAGCTTATCCCACTGACTTAAATGTGTTAGTGTCCTTGTCTATCTTCCCTAATAGATGTGATCAATTGAAAATCATGAAACCATGCTTTCTTCAATGTTGTAGTCACTGGTGCCTGGGATGATGCCTAGAACAAAATGTTGAGACACTCCACAAATGTTGAGTGAATATAGCCAAGAATGAATGAATCTGTGTATGAATCTAGGAAAATTAAAGTTGAAAGTATTTGTTACAGTGGTCATTTGATTTGAGAATTTCATTATGCAAAACTCAATCTTCATTTATAGAAATATACACATCTCTTATATCAAATTGCCTTGGAATAACTGGAAAAAATGTTTTCTCTCTCAATGAGAGAACTGTGATTTTGTCTTCAGGGTGACACTAAAAACTTGGGCTTGAATAGGCTACAGGATGCCTGTGTAGTCTCAAGAGTTCAAGACCTATCAAGTCTTTTTTGTATCCCTTGGTTGTATTTAGAAGATAGATATCTGTTTCTATGAACTCGTGCAGTTTTAATCTCTCACTTGTATGATTAGGCATGTCCCAGATAATATTAAACATTGTATAATACAAGGAAAAAGATGACTTTAGAATCTGAATTTATTTTTGCTTTTCTTTCAGGGTATTTCTAGTTTTAGCCTCTTAATGCTTCACCACATAATATTTGTATTCATGATCTTTGAAGGACACTGTTGAATCTGCCAATAGATTATCTGCCCTGAAAACCCAATATATAGACAACTATCTTCTTGTGGCTAAATTATTCTCTTCCTTCTAATAGAACTGAAAACTATGCTGCTGAAGCAACAATTACGTGGACATTAAACTGTTCATGAGACAGAATAGTCAGTGATGTGTTCCCACGTGAGTGACTGGACCATAGCTGTTTTCTTCCTCTACTGTTTTCTGAGTTTACCTATATTCTTGTTGGCTTTTTGAAGGGGGATATTAACAATTTAAATAAGGAGAGACATGGCAATATATGATAGCAAGTTTCTGTATTAGCAGCATAAGAAGAGAAGGAGGATTGAATCAGGGAAACAACAAAAGCTTCAGAGCTAGACAGATTTACATTTAAACTCTTGCTCTGGAACAAGTTTACAGTAATTGTGAACTGGAAGGATTATTCAATTCTAGAAAGGCTAGATAATTCAGCTATAAAAGGGGGGGATGATGAGATTTATCTCACAAAATTTATTTTTTAAATAAGCCAGTTTAAAAATGTAGAGATGACAGAAGGGAAGGAAAGGAGTGCCCATTTGTTGACAGCTTTTTGTGTGCTCAATTTCCTAGATGAAGCCTTATGCTAGACTATCTACTTTATATGTGTTACTTTTGTAAATTCTGTCAATAAGATTGTGAGTTGAAAAGTTACTGCACTCATATAACTTGTTCTTTGGCTCTACTCTTGGGAGGTAACCTCTAAACCTTTGGTATTTCCCAAGTAGTTGATGTGTCTTTGTTATCTATGAGGGTCCACACCGTACCTGAGAGTTCATGTTAATGAGATGAATTATGATGGATGGATGCTGGCCAGGCCAGAAAGACCCACCAAGTGATACTATCTTGACCTCCAGGAATGGAAAGGGGGCTGGAGATTGTGTTCAATTACAAGGCCAGTGATTCAATCAATCATGTCTATGTAAACAAACCTGAATGAAAACTCTGGACACTACAACATTGACAAACTTCCTGCTTGGTGATAGAAATTGATGCACAAGGGAGTAATGCATGCTTTGGAACATGGGAGGTTTATATTGGGAATTCTCCCAGATCTTGCTTGCTTATCTTTTCTTTATGCTGGTCCTGATTTGTATTTTTTATAATAAAAGTGTAATTATAAGTATGTAACTTTCCTGAGTTCTGTGAGCCATTCCAGCAAATTATTGAACCCAGAAGGGCAAATAAAGGGAACTCCCAAATTTGTAGCTGGTAAATCAAAAGTCAGGGTGTCCTGGAGACTTCCAAATTCGCGACTGGTTTCTGAAATCTTGGACAAACATGGCAGTGTGGAGGACTGTGCCTTTTAATGTGTGAGTTCTGACATAATTTTGTGTCATTAGGGTCAGAAGAAGTACTACATTTGCAGCTGGTGTCAGAGAAGAAACTTAAGAGTTGATGTTATGACCTAAATGACAATAAGCCCTCTACATATGATAGTTATTATTTCTGCACCAAAAAATTCCAAAATGAAGTATGGCATACGAATTATTAACTTTTAGATGTTCACTGTCTCTGGATTTCTTCCTTATCTCACTCTAGATAGTATACCATAGACTTTGTAGGCAAACAGATCTTGGTTCAAATCTAGGCTCTGGCATGTGACCTGGAACAAATTTCTCACCTTATCAACATCCTTTCCAGTCTGGGTTCCTATTGTTGTTTTACCTCTAAACAGCTATATAAACTTAGGAAAGTTACTCATCCTTCTAACTTCAAACACAGTAAAACTTTGTGATACCCTACCCTAAGCTGCCATACACACTTGCATGCTGGGTGCTCTCTCATCCTCCCTTCTCCAACAGGCTTGGGCTAAAATTTTATCTTCTAAGAGGGTTGAGAAAGCAACATTATGTGAGCTCCAATTTTCTTGAAAAGGACCAATAAAATGGACACCAACTCACTGAGATTCCTGAATTCATATCAACTGTTGTGAATGTCCCAGAGCTGAGATTATCAGTCTCTCACAGGTACTGCCAAACAGCAGGCAGGACCTACTCAGATTTGGATTGCACAGCTGGACCACCCTATCTCACCAAAACCACCACACCACATTTTCACCAAATTAACTCCACAGACTCATACTGGTCATTCCACTGACCTGTTAATAACATGGCTCTACATTTTATGTGATTTTTACTTTTAACTCCATTTATTACAATATGGGATGATTTTACTGTACTATAACATCTACCCCTTAGAGGTGTTGTGAGGATTAAATGAGATAATCCATGTAAAGCATTTGTCATCATGCTTGGTACTCAGCAAGTGTCAATAAATGACGATTTCTTATTTTTAATTGAAGCATAGACCCAAAGGGAAAAAAAGAATTCTCTTATTTCAGTGACAATGAATTGCCTTTTCCAAAATGAAATAATATAATGCTTTTCCATGATAACACATTGATATCACAGAATCTTCAATTAAAACAAATGTCTATCTATATCTATGTCTATGTCTCCATCTATCTATACCTGTATTTACATCTATATCTGTAGTTACCTGGCCTTAAACAGAATTGTTTTAAAAGGTAGGTGCCTTCTGGCAATAGAAATGTCAA
Source organism: Trichechus manatus latirostris (assembly GCF_000243295.1). Classification (NCBI taxonomy): domain Eukaryota; kingdom Metazoa; phylum Chordata; class Mammalia; order Sirenia; family Trichechidae; genus Trichechus; species Trichechus manatus. The sequence continues at coordinate 1,355,401 of NW_004443969.1, forward strand.
GAAGCAATCCAGTTTACAGGGATGTGCTAATTCATGTAGAATTGCCTGTACCATTCTAGATGCAGGCATATTCAGAAGTAGGGTGCATAGCCATGAGATAATAAGAGTGCTCCACAATCAAAACAATCTTTTCATGAATTGAAACTAAAACACTTACTTGGAAAATGAGGATTTTTGACAAAAAAAGGCCTTTTTTTTTTCCTAGTTAAAAAATAACTTATAGATATAAGTGAAAGTTGACTCTTTTGTGTAAAATTAACATGTTTTCAAATGCCATACAAACATCTAAGTTCTACGTCATCCCATTAGAAAACAAAATTTAAAAAAAGATTTATTTTGGTCTCTGTCTCTGAATTTTTATACAGCTATCAGGTTGAATGGGGAGATTAAGCTAATAATCATAGATACTGTACCATTCCTTTGGTTAATAAAAGGAAAGAACATCGATATGACTAGTGAGTCTGTGCAGAGGCAGATATACGATGGGCGACTTATGTATCGGTAAAGATTAAAATGAATGACCAAAGTCAGTTGTGAGCCAACTACTGCTTGAATTTTTGCTTGCAAATGATCATTGTTATCAATTCTCTTTGATCCTCTTTTTCCATCTGCTCCTTCTTCCTCTTCTCAACAAACCACCAGACATCATTGGAAAGCATGTAAAAACTGACTTTTTAATCATTTCTTAAGAAAAGAGCCCAAATCAATCCAGTAGAAGCAAGTGTCTGTGGAATATCTCTGTTGTAGTTTAGACCTTATTAATTTAGGTGCAATTAAAGGAATTTCTGGGCAGTTCTATCTTCCATCAGCCCCTACATGTTACCTTTGTTTTAAATTACAGTAAGTAATGCCAAATACCTATTAAACATCTGATGAAATATAGTAGCTGGTTATCAATTGTCCTCCTATCTGCTCATTCCAGGGTCGTTACCTCAAACCTGTCTGTAAGGCTGTGCAGACATATACAACACACATACCTACACCTAGACATCAATACCTGTGTTGTTTTTACCACTGTGGTTATCCTCGCCTTTCATTTTCGGAGCTTTGCCAATGGTCAATGAAGGACCTTTGAATATTAACGACATCATAAAAATTATGTGTAAGTAATAATGTACTGTCTTAGTCATCTACTGCTGCTATAATAGAAATACCACAAGTAGATGGCTTTAATAAAGAGTAGTTTATTCTCTCACAGTCCAGTAGGCTACAAGTCCAAATTCAGAGCATCAGCTCCAGGAGAAGGCTTTCTCAACATCAGCTCTGGAGGAAGGTCCATGTCATCAGTCTTCCCTTGGTTCTGGAGCTTCTTGGAACCTCTGGTAGAAAGGACATGCCCTGCTCCTGGCACTGCTTTCTTGGTGGTATGAGGTTCCCATGTGTTTATGCTGACTTCTCTCTTTTATATCTCAAAAGAGATTTCCTTAAGACACTATCTAATCTTGTAGACCTCATCAGTATAACTGCCGCTAATCCATTTTATTACATCATAGTGATAGAGTTTACAACACATAAGGAAATCACATCAGATTACAAAATGGTAGACAATCATACAGTACTGAGAATCATGACCCAGCCAAGTTGACAGATATTTTCTGGGGACACAATTCAATCCTTGACATGTTTCAAGCACTTCTGTAACAATTGACTTACATATTTTCTTTCACTGTTCAGAAGAAAATATATATGAAGCAATATATGCTCATATTAAAACTGAATTAGTAATTAATGTGCATGAAATGTTGAAATCTGCTTGGATTATTATTATTTGCTGACACTGACATGATATTTTGGAATTTTCAAGTAGTAATAAAAAGTCAAGGAAAGAAAGAATCAGGGTTATTTGTCAGAAATAGCACAGACTTTGGATTAATAACGATGTTAACTTTGGTAAATCATTTAATTACTTTGGGCCTTTGTGTTTTTAAGTGCAACATAGGAATAATGGCAATTATTTTGCAGGGTTGTTGGGGAGTATATGAGGTGTAACATAAAGGCAAGGATGTAGAGAAACTGGAACCCTCATCCATTGCTGATGGGGATCCAAAATGGTACAACCACTGCGGAAAACAGTTGGGTGGTTACTCAAAAAGATAAACATAGAATTACCATAGGATCCAGAAATTCCACTCCTAAGTATATATCTAAGAGACTTGAAAGTAGCAGTGCAGACACACATCCACCAAAGTTCATTGCAGCACTCATCACAATAGCTAAAAAGTGGAAGCAATCTAAATATCCATCAACAGATGAATAGATAAACAAAATGTGGTATATACATACAATGGAATATTACTCAACCATAAAGAGAAATGAAGATCTGGTACATGCCACAGCATGGACAAACCTTGAAAATATTATACTGAGTCAAGTAATCAATTTCGAAAGGATAAATACTGTATGATCTCACTTACATGAAATATATAGAATAGGCAAATATATGGAGACCAAAGTTTATTAGTGGTTACTGTGAGTGGGAGGGAGGGGAAAAGGAGGTGTCATTGTTTAGGAAGCATTTAGTTTCTGTATATAATGACGAAAAATTTGGCAACAAATATTGGTGATGGTTGCAGTGTGGCAACTGCGGTTGTGGCAAGAGGTTGTTTTCAGGGGTATTGACAGTGCTCTTTTCCCTGCTCGGAGTAGGCATTACATCGCTCCTCCAGAGCTGACAGAGAAAGCCTTCCCCTGGAGCTGATGCTCTGAATTTGGACTTGTAGCCTACTGGACTGTGAGAGAATAAACTTCTCTTCGTTAAAGCCATCCACTCGTGGTGTTTCTTATATAGCAGCACTAGATGACTAAGACAGTACATTACGACTTACATATAATTTTTATGATGTCATTAATATTCAAGGGTCCTTCATTGACTGTGATGTAATTAGTGTTACTATATTGTACATGTGAAAAATCTTGAATTGTCAAATGTGTTATATGTATCTCTACAAAAAAGTAAAAAATCTAAAAACCAACTCATGTAAAATATCCAATGACATAAATTTAAAAAAAAGAGAAAGAAAAAAGTGTTATCTAAGTAAAAGGAAGCTCTAGCTCCATGGAGTGTGAGAAATAGTGAGGTAATGTGGGAAACAAGCCCAGAGGTCTGCCTGGCACACGGTAGTTCTCCCATGAACATTAGTGCCTCCTGCCCTTATACTCTGACAAACTCGTTCACACACACACTCTTCAAGAGTTGTAGTTTTCATAGTGACAATGCAAAGTAAATTTAGTCATGCTCACTGGATGAAAGGTTAATCATTTATAAGAAACATGAAAATTGGTTTCTTAACTACAAGTGATTTATAAGTGTTCAGCTTGGAATAAACTAAACTGAATCATTTACATTTGAAATGGATATATGTGCATATATACTGTTGGAACATGTTATTTATTTATTTATTTTTTGTAGTAAATGTTCTAAAACTCTAAATGAAAATTTCAACAGTAGTTCTGCTAATAATACCTTTAGGGCCAGAATCAAAGTGGCTTCAAAGTGGCCATTTAGTTTGATTAGTAACCCAGCTTTTGTACGTAGAAGAGAGACATAGATTGTTTCAGCATCTGTAAATCTTGCTACCAGAAAACTTTTCCTGAGCAGACTTACAAACAGTTTTATCTGAAAAAATTACAAATAATTTCTTTGGAAATTTTAGGGAATTGTTAAAAAATATTTTTTATTTGTTTACTTTGTTTCATTTGAAGACTGAATTTATCAAGGAAAATATTTTGCTATATAAGTTTGTGGAATTTCTTTACCAAAAGGAGAATCACTTGAGGAAATTTGCAGTATTTGTTCAAAATATTTTCTCGCCTTAACTACAGGCTCCATCCCTGTGGGATGATTTTACTTCCTATACAGTAGACATCAGGCTTAGCTGTGACTTGCTTTGGTCCTGACATGTAACTGGAGGTGGCCTGTCCCTCCCCCTGAGCAGCAGTGTTAAGACATATTTCGTGGTTCTGTCTTTGCTCTCTTTTCTCTCTATTACAAGACTGTCATATCCAAGAAGTAAGATCTTTCTTCAGCTTTGGTCTTGGAATGAAGAGCATGTAGAAGCCAGTTTCAACCAAACTGCAGCAAACATGCAACATGAACACTACCCATTAGGGAGAGACTTGATGGATTTTTACAAAGGGAGTACATGCATGCAATGCCTACTCAGAGCAGGGAAGAGAGTGCTAGCAATACCCCTGAAACCAACTGCATGCCACCTTCCAGTCACTAATTCCCCCCAAAGTTATAGGCTTTCCTGACTTCTATTACTACAGATTCGTTTTTAGAAGCTTTTTTTTTTTAGAGAAGTTTTAGGTTTACAGTATAATTGTGCAGAAAGTACAGAGATTTCCCATACACGTCCTCCCTTCTGCTTAACGTTACTCCTATTAACATCTTAAGGTTCCTGGGTGGCACAAACAGTTTGAGTTCCGGTGCTGATGTAAATTTTGGCAGTTCCAACCCACTCAGCAGCACTGCAGAAGAGTTTGGCATTCTGCTTCCATAAACACTGTTGTTATAGTTGTTAGGTGCCATCAGAACACTGTCTGGTCCTGCACCATCCTCACAATTGTTGCTATGTTTGAGCCCATTGTTGCAGCTACTGTGTCAATCCGTCTAGTCCAGGGTCTTCATCTTTTTTGCTGACCCTCTACATTACCAAGTATGATGTCCTTCTCTAGGGAATGATCCCCCCTGATAACATGTCCAAAATACGTGAGATGGAGTCTTGCCATCCTAGCTTCTAAGGAGCATTCGGGCTGTACTTCATCCAAGACAGATTTGTTTGTTCTTCTGGAAATCCATGGTATATTCAATATTCTTTACCAGCACCATAATTCAAAGGCATCAATTGTTCTTCAGTCTTCCTTATTCATTGTCCAGCATTCTCACACACACAAGGCAATTGAAAACATCTCGGCTTGGGTCAGGCACTCCTTAGTTCTCAAAGTGAAATCTTTGCTTTTTAATACTTTAAAGAAGTCTTTTGCAGCAGATTTACCTAATGCAATACTTCCTTTGATTTCTTGACTGCTGCTTCCATGGGCATTGATTGTCGATCCAAGTAAAAAGAAATCCTTCACAACTTCAATCTTTTCTCCATTTATAATGGTGTTACTTATTGGTCCAGTTGTGAGGATTTTTGTTTTCTTTATGTTGAAGTATAATCCATACAGAAGGCTGTGGTCTTTGATCTTCATCAGTAAGTACTTCAAGTCTTCTTTACTTTCAGTAAGCAAGGTTGTGTCATCTGCATAATGCAGGTTGTTAATGACTCTTCCTCCAATCCTGATGCCATGTTCTTCTTCATATAGTCCAGATTCTTGGATTATTTGCTCAACATACAGATTATTGAATAAGTATGATGAAAAGATACAACCCTGACATACACCTTTCCTGATTTTAAACCACTCAATATTCCCTTGTTCTGCTTGAACGACTGCCTCTTGGTCTGTGAGGTTCCTCATGAGCACAATTAAATGTTCTGGAATTCCCATTCTTCCCAATGGTTTCCATAATTTTTTGTGTTCTACACAGTTAAATGTCTTTGCATTGTCAATTAAATACAGGTAACCATCTTTCTGGTATTCTCTGCTTTCAGCCAAGATCTATCTGTCATCAGCAATGATATCCCTCCCACATCCTCTTCTGAATTCAATCTGAATCTCTGACAGTTCCGTGTTGACGTACTGCTGCAACTGCTTTTGGATTATCTTCAGCAAAATTTTACTTCTGTGTGATATTAATGACGTTGTTTGATAATTTCTGCCTTCTGTTGAAATAGGCACAAATAACAATCTCTTCCAGTCTGTTGGTCAGGTAGCTGTCTTCCAAATTTTTTGACGTAGATAGTGAGCACTTCCAGTGCTGCACGCATTTATTGAAACATCTCAATTGGTATTTCACTAATTCCGGAAGCCTTGTTTTTAGCCAGTGCCTTCAGGGCAGCTTGTACTTCATACCATTGGTTCTTGATCAAATACTACCCCTGGAAATGGGTGAACACTGACCAATACTTTTTGATACAGTGACTCTGTGTATTCCTCCCATCTTCTTTAGATTTTTTCTGCATTGTTCAATATTTTTCCCATAGAATCCTTCAATATTACATCTTGAGGCTGGGATTCTTTCTACAGTTCTTTCAGCTTGAGGAATGCTGAGAGTGTTCTTCCCTTTTGGTTTTCTAACTCCAGATATTTGCACATTTCATTATAATATTTTGTCTTCTCGAGCCACCCTTTGAAATATGTTCAGCTCTTTTACTTACCACTTCTTCCATTTGTTTAGCTACCTTACATTCAAGAGCAAGTTTCAGAGTCTTTTCTGACATCCATTTTGATCTTTTCTTTCTTTCCTGTCTTCTATTTTATACATGTACATATAGTTTTATTGTGCTTTAGTTGAAAGTTTACAGAGCAAGTTAGTTTCTCATGCAAAATTTATACACAAATTGTTTTGTGACATTAGTTGCAATCCCAGCAATATGACAACACTCTCCCCCATCCACCCCTGGTTCCCCATGTCCACTGGTCTATTTTTCCTGTCCTTTCCTGCCTTCTTATCTTGCTTTTGGGCAGGATTTTCCCATTTGATCATGTAGATTTGATTGAACCAAGAAGCACATTCCTCAAGTGTAATACTGTTTGTTTTATAGGCCTTTGTAATCTTTGTTGAAAGCTGGGCCTTAGGAGTGGCTTCAGTTCTGAGTTAGCAGAGTGTCTGGGGGCCATAGTCTCAGGGGTTCCTCCAGTCTCTCTAAGACCAGTAAGTCTGGTTTTTTTTTGTGAATTTGAATTTTGTTCTACATTTTTCTCCTGCTCTGTCCGGGACTCTCTATTGTGATCCCTGTCATAGTGGTCGGTGATGGTAGCTGAGTACCATCTAGTTCTTCTGGGCTCAGATTGGTGGAGGCTGTGGTTCATGTAGTCCTTTAGTCCTTTGAGCTGATAATTTCCTTGTGTCTTTGGTTTTCTTCATTCTCGTTTGCTCCAGATGGGATGGGACCAAAGTTTCTAGATGTATCTTAGATGACTGCTGACAAGTTTTTAAGGCCACAGATGCTACTCACCAAAGTTGGATGTAGAACATTTTCTTTATGAATTATATTATGTCAACTGACCTAGATGACCCCCAAGACTATGGACCCTAGCCCTCAACCCCAGCAACTCAGTCCCTCAAGTTGTTTGAATGAGTCTAGAAAGCTTGTATGATTTTGCCTTAGTCAAGTTGTGCTGACTTCTCCTATACTGTGTCTTGTCTTTCCCTTCACCAAAGTTGACACTTGTCTCCTATCTATATAGTTATTTCCCCTTCCCGCTCCTTCCCCCCCTCATAATCATGAAAGGTTTTTTTTTTCTGCATGTAAACCTTTTTTGGGGGATCCCTGGTGGCGCAGTGGTTAACAGCTCTGCTGCTATTCAAAATGTTGGCAGTTCGTATTCACCAGCTGCTCCTTGGAAACAATACGGGGCAGTTCTACTCTGTCCTAAAGGGTCACTATTAGTGGGCATTGACTTGACAGCAACAGGTTTTGGTTTGCTAAATATTTTCTTGAGTTTTTTTTTTAGAGAGAATATTTTATTAATTTCTATCCTTCCTTTTTCCAAAAAAGGTTTGTTAGCTTACAAAGAATCATTTATTCATCCAACAAATATTTCAGTGACAACAAACATTTAGGGTCTACTGCTAAGCACTGGAAATGCAACATTGAATAAGATAGGAACCATCTGTCTTATAGCAGCGTAATTGTACAAATAATTATTTAAAATTGTGCTAAGAACTGTAAAAGAAAAGTCAGAAAGGGGAGAAGTTTGTTCTCTGTAGGCAGACCATCCCCATCCGTGAGTCCCTCTTCTTCTTATTCTTGAATCACTGATTTTCCTTTTTTAATATTTTTTATTGTTGTAGTTTAAATGAAGTTTACATTTCAAGTTACTCTCCCATACAAAAATTTATACATACATTGTTATGTGACCCTAGTTGCTCTCCCCATACTGCGGCAGCACACTCCTCCTTTCCACCCCGATTCCCTATTTCCATTCAACCAGCTCCTAACCCTGTCTGCCTTCGCATCTCACCTCTGAACAGAAGCTGCCCGTTTAGTCTCTTGTAACTACTTGAGCTAAGAGGCACGCTCCTCACGAGTATCACTTTATGTCCCACAGTCCAGTCCAATACCTGCCTGATGAGTTGGCGTCGGAAATTGTTTTATTTCTGGGCTGATAGAGAATCCAGGGGCTATGCTTTCCGGAGTTCCTCCAGTCTCAGTCAGACCACTAAGTCTGCTCTTACTAGAATTTGAGTTCTGTACCCCACCTTTCTCCTGCTCCATCAGGAACTCTCTGTTGTGTTCCCTGTCAGGGTGGTCATTCATGGTAGTCAGGCACCATCTAGTTCTTCTGGTTTCAGGCTGATGAAGTCTCTGGTTTATGTGGCCCTTTCTGTCTCTTAGGCTAATACTTTCCCAGGGTCTTTGGTGTTCTTCAATCTCCTTTACTCCAGGTGGTTGGGACCAATTGATGCATCTTAGATGGCTGCTTGCAAGCTTGTAAGACCCCAGACACCACTCACCAACTGCGATGCAGAACATTTTCTTAATAAGATTTGTTATGCCAATTGACCTAGATGTCCCCTGAAAGCATGGTTCCCAGACCCCTTACCCTTGCTACTCTGTCTCTCAAAGTGTTTGAAGGTATTCAGGAAACTTCTTAGCTTCGGTTTAGTCCAGTTGTGCTGACTTCCCCTGTAGTGTGTGCTGTCCTTCCCTTCACCTAAAATAATTCTTATCTACTATCTAGTTAGTGAATAACCCTCACCCTCCCTTTCCACCCCCATAACCATCAAAGAATGTTTTCTTCTGTGTTTAAACCTTTTCTTGAGTTCTTATAATAATGGTCTTATACAGTATTTGTCCTTCTGTGACTGACTAAATTCACTCAGCATAACAAGTTTCAGCTTCCTCTATGTCATAGGATGTTTCACGGCTTCATCGTTGTTCTTTATCTTTGCGTAGTATTCCATTTTGTGGATATACCGTAATTTGTTTATCCATTCATCCGTTGATGGGCATCTAGGTTGTTTCCATCTTTTTGCTATTGTAAACAGTGCTGCAGTGAACATGGGTGTGCATATATCTATTCATGTGATGCCTCTTATTTCTCTAGGATATATTCCAAGGAGCGGGATAGCTAGAATGTATGGTACTTCTATTTCTCCCTTTTTAAGAAAGTGCCAAATCAATTTCAAAAGTGGTTGTTCCATTTTACATTCCGACCAACAGTGTATAAGTGTTCTAGTCTCTCCACAACCTCTCCAGTGTTTATTATTTTGTGTTTTTCGGATTAGTGCTAGCCTTGTTGGGGTGAGATACTATCTCATCGTAGTTTTGATCTGCATTTCTCTAATGGCTAATGATCGTGTGTATTTCTTCCTGTGTCTGTTAGCCACCTGAATATCTTCTTTGGCGAAATGCCTTTTTATATCCTTTGCCCATTTTTTTAATATGGTTACTTGTCTTTTTGTTGTAGAGGTTTTGCAGTATCTTACAGATTTTAGAGATTAGGTGCTGATTGGATTTGTCATAGCCAAAAATTTTTTCCCAGTCTGTCGGATGTCTTTTGACTCACTTGGTAAACTATTTTGATGAGCATAAGTGTTTGATTTTTAGGAGCTCTCGTTTATCCAATCTCTCTTCTGGTACTTGTGCATTGTTACTTATGGTTTGTACTGTGTTTATGCCATGTATTAGGGCTCCTAACGTTGTACCTATTTTTTCTTCCATGATCTTTATTGTTTTTGATTTTATATTTAAGTCTTTGTTCCACTTTGAGTTAGTTTCTATGCATGGTGTGAGGTAAGGGTCTTGTTTCAGTTTTTTGCAGACGGATATACAGTTATGCCATCACCATTTGTTAAAGAGACTGTCTTTTCCCCAGCTTGGGCCTTTGTCAAATATCAGCTGCTCATAGGTGAATGAATTTATTTTTGGATTATCAATTCTGTTCCATTGGCCTATGTGTCTGTTGTTGTACCAATAACAGGCTGTTTTGACTACCGTAGAGGTATAATTAGTTCTAAAATTAGGAAGTGTGAAGCCTCCCACTTTGTTCTTCTTCCTGAGTAATTATTTATTCAAGGCCTCTTCCCTTTCCATAGGAACTTGGTGATTTGTTTCTCCATCTCATTAAAAAATGCCGGTGAAATTTGGATTGGGATTGCATTGTATCTGTAGATCACTTTAGGTAGAGTTGACATTTTCACTATGTTGAGTCCACCTATCCATGAGCAAGGTATGTTTTTCCACTTACGCAGGTTTCTTTTGGTTTCTTGCAGTAGTGTCTTGTAGTTTTCATTTTATACAACTTTATGTCTCTGGTTAGATTTATTCCTAAGTATTTTATCTTCTTGGGGGCTATTGTAAATTGTATTGATTTGGTAATTTCCTCTTCGAGGTTCTCTTTGCTGGTGTTAAAGGAATCCAACTGAGTTTTGTATGTTTAGCTTATATCGTGAAACGTTGCTGAAATCTTCTATTAGTTCCAGTTGTTTTCTTGTGGATTCTTTGTGATATTCTGCGTATAAGATCATATCATCTGCAAATAGAGATACTTTGACTTCTTCCCTATCAATTTGGATGCCCTTTATTTCTTTTTCTAGCCTAATTGCTCTGTCTAGGACCTCAAGCAAAATGTTGAATAAGAGTGGTGATAGAGGGCATCCTTGTCTGGTTCCCATTCTCAAGGGGAATGCTTTCAAAGTCTCTCCATTCAGGATGATGTTGGCTGTTGGCTTTGAATAAATGCCTGTAATTATAATGAGGAATATCCCTTCTATTCCTATTTTTTTGAGAGTTTTTATCATGAATGGGTGTTGGACTTTGTCAAAAGCCTTTTCAGCATCTTTTGATAAGATCAAGTGGTTCTTGTCTTTTGTTTTATTTATGTGATGGATTACATTGATTGTTTTTCTAGTGTTGAACCGTCCTTGCATACCTGGTATAAATCCCATGTGATCATGGTGAATTTTTTTTTTTTTTTTTTGATATGTTCCTGAATTCTGTTAGCTAGAATTTTGTTGAGGATTTTTGTGTCAATGTCCATGAGGGATATTGGTCTGCACTTTTCTTTTTCTGTGGTGTCTTTACCTGGTTTTGGTATCAGGGTTATGCTGTCTTCATGAATGAGTTTGGGAGTATTCCATCCTTTTCTATGCTCTGAAATACCTTTAGTAGAAGTGGTGTTAATTCTTCTCTGAAAATTTTGTAGAATTCTCCTGTGAAGCCATCCAGGCCAGGGTTTTTTTTTTGTTGTTGTTGTTGCTGAGAGTTTTTTAATTATCTTTTCAACCTCTTCTTTTGTGGTGGGTTTATCTAGTTGATCTACCTGTGTTTGTGTTAGTTTAGATAGGTACTGAGTTTCTAGAAATTTTTTCATTTTCTCTAGGTTTTCAAACTTGTTAGAGCACAATTTTTCATAATATTCTGTGATGATTCTTTTAATTTCAGTTTGGTTTGTTGTGATATCACCCATCTCATTTCTTATATGGGTTATCTGAATCCTCTCCTATTTTTCTTTTGTCACTTTGGCCAACTGTTTATCAATTTTGTTGATCTTTTCAAAGAACCAGCTTTTGGTTTTATTAACTCTTTCAGTTGTTTTCCTATTCTCTATTTCATTTAATTCTGCTCTAATTCTTATTATTTCCTTTCTTCTGATAACTGAGGGCTTCTTTTGCTGCTCTCTTTCTACTTGTTCCAGTTGTAGGGTTAATATTTTGATTATGGCCTTTTCATGTTTTTGGATGTGTGCATTTACTGCTATAAACTAACCTCTGAGCACTGCTTTCGCTGTGTCCCATAGGTTCTGGTAGGACGTGTTGTCATTCTTGTTTGATTCTATGAATTTCTTTATTCCATCCTTATTTTTTTCTATAACCCAGTAGTTTTTGAGCAAGGTATTGTTCAGTTTCCATGTGTTTGATTTTTTTTTCCTTGCTCTTACCATTGTTGATTTCCACTTTTATGACTTTAAGGTCAGAAAAGATGCATTGTAATATTTCAATGCTTTAGATTTTGTTAAGGCTTGCTTTATGGCCTAATATGTGGTCTATTCTGGAGAATGTTCCATGTGC
>NW_004443969.1:1367624-1389272 GCF_000243295.1 Trichechus manatus latirostris
TCTGGATGTTCTGTCTTTCACCAAAAGTGACATGTAGAAGTCTTCTACTACTATTGTGGAACTGTCTATCTCTCTTTTCAGTGCTGTTAGAGTTTGTTTCAAACATTTTGAAGCCCTGTCATTGGGTACGTAAATATTTATTATAGTTATGTCCTCCTAGTGTATTGACACTTTAATCATCACATAGTGTCATTCTGTATCCTTTGTGGTGGATTTTACTTTCAAGTCTATTTTGTCAGAGATTAATATTGCCACTCCTGCTCTTTTTAGAGTGTTATTTGCTTGATATATTTTTTTCCATCCTTTTAGTTTTAGCTTGTTTGTGTCTTTTGCAGGCAGCATATAGACGGATCATGCTTTTTTATCCAGTCTGCCACTCTCTGTCTCTTTTTTGGTGCATTTAGTCCATTTACATTCAGAGTAATTATTGATAGGTATGAGTTTAGTGCTGTCATTTTGATGTCTTTTTTTGTGTATTGTTCACAGTTTCTTTGTTTGCCTTAATTTTCGGCACTGAGTCATTTTTTTATGTATTTTCTTTTCATCTTTTTCATCGTTGTTGATTTTTGTGTTTGCTGAGTCTATATTTTTGTAGTTTTTTATTTTGATTTGTATGATTCTTAGTTTCCTTTGTGATTACCTTAATATTTACTCCTATTTTTCTAAGTTTATACCAGTCTTTTATTTCTTTATATCTCCTTGACCTCCCTTCCATATGAAAAATCTATGTCTACATTTTTATGTCCTTCTTTTTTGTTTTAATGTTGTCCTTTTTTACATATTGATATCTCTCTTTTCCTATTTTCAATGTTTTAGCTTTGATGTATTTTTGTGACTTCCCTATCTGAGTTGAGATCTGGTTGCTCTGTCCTGTGGTATACTCTTGTGTTTTTATCTGATGTTATTGATTATCTAACCGGAGGACTCCCTTTAGCATTTCTTGTAATTTTGGTTTGGTTTTTGCAAATACCCTAAACTTCTGTTTATCTATAAATGCCTTAATTTTGCCATTATATTTGAGAGACAGTTTTGCTGGCTATATAATTCTTAGCTGGCATTTTTTTTCCTTCAAGGCTTTATATATGTCATCTCATTGCCTTCTTGCCTGCATGGTTTCTGCTGAATAGTCCGAGCTTATTCTAATTGACTCTCCTTTGTAGATGACTTTTCTTTTATCCCTAGCCACTCTTAAAATTCTCTCTTTATCTTTGGTTTTGGCAAGTTTGATTTTAATATGTCTTGGTGACTTTCTTTTGGGATCTACCCTATGTGGGTTAGATAAGCATCTTGGATAGATATCTTCTCATCTTTCATGATGTCAGGGAAGTTTTCTGTCAACAAATCTTCAACAATTCACTCTATATTTTCTGTTATTCCCTCCTGTTCTGGTACTCCAATCACTTGTAGGTTATTTCTCTTGATACAGCCTCACATAACTCTTAGATTTTCTTCATTCTTTTTAATTCTTTCATCTGATTTTTCCTCACATAAGTTGGCGTCAAGTGCTTTATCTTCAATATCACTTATTCTGACTTCTACTGCCTCAATTCTGCCCCTTGACTTTCTATCGAGTTACCTAATTCTGAAATTTTATTGTTAATCTTCTGGATTTCTGATTGCTGTCTCTCCATGGATTCTTGCAGCTATTAAAATTGTCATTGTACTCTTGAATAACTTTTTAAGTTCCACTACTGCTTTGTCTCTATGTTCTTTGCCTTTTGCCAAATTTCCTTTCTAACTTCTAGAAGAGTTCTGTATATTAATCTTTTGTATTCTGCCTCTGGTAAATTCTAAGAAATTCTCTTCCTCCAGAAAATTTACTGATTCTTTATTTTAGGAATTTGATAAAGCCATCATGGACTGCCTCTTTATGTGATTTGATATTGACTGTTGTCTCTGAGCCATCAATAAATTAGTATAATTTTATTTTGTATTTGTTTAGTGTGTCCTAGTTTCTTGTTTTGTTTTCTTTGATATGCCCCAATAGGCTGCTTGTGTTCACTAGTTTGATTATTGGCAACTTTGAAGCTCTAACGTCCTGTCACCAGGTAATTAGGTCTGTAACTATGTGTGTGTGCCCAAGAGCCCGTTAAATTTTCCTGTATGGATTCAGCCCAGGTGTCCAGGCAGTTGGTCACCACGTGTGTGGTGCAGGCTCTCACCTACAGTCTTAGAGAGGCATAAGTGATTGGTGTAGGCACAGGTATCTGGCTCCAATAGGGTGTCACATGCTGAGCAAGGCAGGGGGCTGACGGCTGCCCCTGAGTGTCTGACAGGAAAGCGTGTCCCTGTTCCCTAGAGCAAGTAGGTAGATGAGTTTTGCAGACAGACTATGAGCACTCTACTCTGTTGGCTGTAGGAACTGGGGGGCACCACTTATTCTTGGACCCTTGTAGCAGGTGGCTAGGTGGTATGGGTGGAGCCACCAGTCCTCAAGCCCCTGATGTGGACAGGTAAGGCACCTGCTTAAAGGACAGAGCAGTGTCAAGTGTCACAAATCTGCCACTTCACAACTGAAACAGTTGAAGTTGGACTTCAGGTGTTTACCCTGTTCTACTGTGGTAGTGAGGGCTTATGCTGTTGAGATGGGTCCGCACAATTCTATACGGGAGTGGAAGGCACTCAAAGTCTGCGAACCTCTATGCCTGTGCCTAGTCAAAGGAGCTGTGCCAACCCTGATTTCCTGACTTAGGGGAGCCGATAGATTATTTTTTCCATGTTTGTTAATTTGTTCCCTCTCCAAGGCCAGGAGAATGTGTCAGGGTACATTATGGGATCTACTTCCTGCCCAGGACCTCAGAGATCACTGAAGCTGGCTGGACTCAGTGCAGAGCTGGAAGGGAGGAGGTAAATGGGAGAGAGGTATTTACCAAATTTTTTTTTTTAAATCCCCGTGAAATACCACAGGCATGTACTTATCTTTAGTCACTTGGGTGCTGCTTTTCACTGGTTCAGAATGTCCAAGCAGAATCTCTGCTGCTAGATCTCTCTCGATGTGGAAACTGCCTCCTGAGCAAGCAAGCAGAGCAGTATGACAACCTCTCTGGGCAACCCGAGCTGATCTGGACTGAAGGGCTGTGGCTCCTGCCAAGTCAGGTCAGGCAACTCCTCACTGCTTCCAAACAATCTGTCTCTTCCCCCGCCACTCAGTCTGATTCCTCAGCTTTGCCTTGGTCTGGGATCCTAGATATTCATATACAATCAAATCACTTGTGTTTCCACGTCTTTGTGGTAAGAGGGACATAGGAAGCTGTTTGACTACTCTGCCATCTTGGCCGCGCCTCCTTGAGTTTTTATAATACTGGTCTCATACAGTATTTGTCCTTTTGTAATTGACTTATTTCACTCAGCATAACACCCTCCATATTCATCCATGTTGTGAGATGTTTCATGGATTTATCTGTCATTCTTTGCATATTCCATTGTATGTATGTGCCATTTGTTTATCTGTTCATTTGTTGATGGGCACTTAGATTGTTTCTACCTTTTTGCTATTGTAAATAGGGCTGGTATCAACGTGGGTGTGCATTGTATGAAGGCTCTTATTTCTTTAGGATATATTTCTAGAAGTAGGATTGCTGAATTATATGGCATTTCTATTTCTAGCATTTTATGGGGGTGCCATATCTTTTACTGTAATGGTAGTAACATTTTACATTCTCACCAGCAATGCTTTCCTGTCTTCTTAATGACCTTTCACTTTCTTCATCTATGATGTTCTTGATGTCATTTCACAACTCATCTGGTCTTCAGTCATTAGTGTCTGATGCACCAAATCTATTTTTGAGGTGGTCTCTAATATCAGCTGGAATACACTCCAGGTCATACTTTGGCTTTTGAAACTTGTTTCAATTTTCTTCAGCTTTAACTTGAACTTGCATATGAGCAACTGATGGTTGTTCTGACTGATGATATTGAACTTCTCCATCATCTCTTTCCAGAGATGTAGTCAATTTGATTCCTGTGTATTCCATCTGGTGAGGTCCCCTTGTATAGACACCGTTAATGTTGTTGAAAAATATTATTTCCAATGAATAAGTTTTTGCTCTTGCAAAATTCTATCATGTGATCTCTGGCATCATTTCTATCACCAAGGCCATATTTTCCAACTGCTGATCCTTCTTTGTTTCCAACTTTCACATTCCAATCAACAGTAATTATCAGTGCATCTTGATTGCATGTTTGATACATTTCAGACTGCAGAAGTTAATAAAAATCTTCAATTTCTTCATCTTTGATGTCAGTGGTTGGTGCATAAATTTGAATAAAATTGCGTTAACTGGTCTTCTTTATAGGCATATGGATGTTATCTTATCACCAACAGCTTTGTACTTCAGGATAGATACTGAAATGTTCTTTTGACAATGAATGCAACACCATTCCTCTTCAATTTGTCATTCCCAGCATAGTAGAGCATATGATAGTCTGATTCAAAATGGCCAATACTAGTCCATTTCAGCTCACTAATGCCAAGGATATCAATCTTTATGTGTTCCATTTCATTTTTGATATTTTCCAATTTTCCTAAATTGATACTTTGCACATTCCACATTCAGATTATTAACGTATGTTTGCAGCTGCTTCTACTCATTTTGAGTTATGCCACATCAGCAAATCAAGGTCCAGAAAGCTTTACTCCATCTATGTCATTAAGGAGGACTCTACTTTGAGGAGGCAGCTCTTTCCCAGTTGTATATTGACTGCCTTTGAACCTGGTGGGCTCATCTTCTGGTACTATGTCAATGTTCTGCTGCTGTTCATGAGGTTTTCACCAGCCAATTTTTTCAGAAGTAGATCACCAAGTTCTTCTTCCCAGTCTGCCTTAGTCTGGAAGCTCTACTGAAACCTGTCTACCATGGGTGTTCCTGATGGTATTTGAAATTTTGGTGGCATAGCTTCCAGTATCACAGCAACATGCAAGCTACACAGTATGACAAACTGTCAGATTAGTGGTGACCATAAAGATTACTGCCAAAAAAACCCTATGAAGCAGTTCTACTCTGTAACACATGGGGTCACCATGAGTTGAAATGGACTCAGTGGTAAAGGATGTTTTTATTTTTTGTAATTCCTGTTGTCTATTAGTTACAACTGATGAAACAATATCAATACTTAAAAAAAAAAAATTGCCATTGAGTTGATTCTGACTCACCGTGACCCTATAGCGAGCCTATAGGACAGAGTAGAACTGCCCCATAGAGTTTCCAAGGAGCCGCTGTGAATTTGAACTGTTGACCTTTTGGTTAGCAGCTGAGCTCTTAAATCCTGTACCACCAGGGCTCCATCAATACATTATTATGAACTAAAGTTCATAGTTTGTATTTGTGTTCAGTCTTCATGCTGTACAGTCCTATGTGGTCTGACAAATGTATAGTGTTATGTGTCCAACATTAAAGTGTTATACAGAATAGTTTCACTGCCTTAAAAATGCCCTGTGCACTACCTATTTATCACTCCTTCTCCACAGATTAATTTTTCCTGTATTCTCGAGTCTGACTTTTCTTTATTCTAATTTCCTTCATTCAATATTATGTTTTGAGATTTGTCCATGTTGTTCTGAATAACAGTAGTTAATTTATTCTCATTGTTATATAGTATTCCATTATATGGGTACGTTGTTATTAGCTGCAGTCCAGTTGGTCCTTGGCTTAAGGCGACCCCATGCACAACATAATGAAATGCTGCTCTCTTCTGCACCATCCCATGATCTGGTGAGGATATGAATCTGTGATCCATATACTTATTATTGGTTAATTTTTTAGAAATAGATTACCTGGCCTTTCTTCCTAGTCTGTCTTAGTCTAGAAGCTCTGCTGAAACTTTTTCAGCATCACAGCAACATGCAAGTCCCCACTGAAAGGTGAGTGGTGGCTGTGCTTGAGATACAGTGGCTGGGAGTTGAACCTGTGTCTCTCACACAGAAGGCAAGAATTCTACCACTAAACTACCAATGTCCCCTTTGTTTGGATATAAATCCAAAAAACCCATTGCCACTGAGTCGATTCCGACTCCTAGCAACCCTATAGGACATAGTAGAACTGCCCCACAGAGTTTCCAAGGAGCAGCTAGTGGATTTGAACTATCAATCTTCTGGTTAGCAGCTGAACGCTTAACGCTGTTTGGATATAGAAGCCTTTATTTACCCATTCTAATTCTGTTAAACGTTGCAGTTGTTAGCAATTTTTGGCTATAAAAAAACTACTATAAACATAAATTGTACATATCTTTTGATACATATAGGCACATCTTTCTACAATTTACATCCTTAGGAATGGAAATGCTGAGTCATATGTTATGCATATATTTTGATTTAATAGATACTGAGAATCATTTTCCAAAGTAATTATTCTACTTTATACTTCAACCAGCAAAGCATGAGAGCTTCTGTTCCTCCATATTCTTACAAACACTTATTTACCTTTTATCACTTTAGACATTAGCGGTTGTGTGGTGGTATCTTAATGTGGCTTTTACCTGTATATCCTGGTGACTAATGAGGTCACTTTCATTTTAATATGTTTATTGGCTACTTGGGTATACTCATGTGAAGCGTCTGTTCAAGTCTTTTACTGATATTTTACTTGGCTTTTTTCTGATTTTCTTATGATCTATGAGTTTATTATATATTGTTGAGTCAAGTGTATTGTCAAATATATGTAGTCCCTGTTTCTTCTTCTACTCTGCAACTGATCTTGTCTTTCCACTTTCTTGATGATTTTTTTATTAACAAAATCATTAATGTTAAATGGGCTAATGTATCATTATTTTTTTTGGTTATTGTTTATTGTGTACCTATCCCATGGTCATTAAAATATTGTCCTATTTTTGGATACATCTAAGAAGAAAGACCTCATGATTTACTTCTGAAAAATAAAACAATGAAAACTCTATGGATCACAATGGTCTGATCTCATTGTGCATGGGGTCACCATGAGTAAGGGGTTGACTTGATGGCAGGTAACAACAACAACAGACATATCTAGAACCCTTGTAGTTTTACCATTCTTGTTAAGATCTATACTTCATCTGGAATTGATTTTGTAAATGGCATGAGGTATGTTTTTTATCCATTATTTAGAGACAAAAGAAGAAACCTTGATTAACTTTCAAAGATACATCAGTCTTACGTTACTGGTATATGCTTTATCTCATATCTATTGCATTAGGTTTTTTTTTTTTTTCCTAATACTTTGTTTAGTGTTTTGCACCTATGTTCTAGATAGACATTGGTCTATGTTTTTCTTTATAATAATAATCTTGTCAGGTTCTCATATTAAGAGCATTTTGGTTTCACAAAAACAGTTGGAAAGTGGTCCCTCTTTTTTCTCTTTTCTGGAAAAGTGAGTTTAAGGTTTATGTCACTTCTTCAAATGCCTCGAGGGAAAGAATGACTGACAGTTGGAATCACATTTCCAAGCTTTCCTTCCACAATATTGGTCTTTCAGGTTCTGGCTGTCTTAGTAACACTATGATGCCTTCACAAGATATGCTTTGCACTTTATCCAGCATTTATCCTTGTTCTTGTTAGAAGATTGCTCTGTTACAAGCTAATCTGTTATAACAAGAAGTGTATGTTACTTATTTAAAAATTTACATTTAATGAACAACGTCTTCAAAAGATCGAAAATGCTTTCCCCTAGAACCAACTAAAAAAAGAAATTCCAAATATTTCAGATGATGCACATAACCAGAGCTACATTCTTAGCTGCATTCACAGCTTTAAGTGACATAATAAGAAGGTTAAGATAAAAACAGAAAGAGATTGGTTGGGTGCAAAATCAGGTGACAATAGGACATAAATGCATTAATAGGTAAGTAATAATGATTTTTTAAACATATTCTGAAGTAAGGAAGGCGTGTTGGCAACGATCTCCAAATAATTAGTGCCCTCTACAACAATAAAATCTTTTCATAAGCTTTGACCAATGCTTTCAGTAGGTAAATCAGTTCATCCTACAGTAGGCTGATAGTTTAAGGTTGAGACAACTTGGTGCCCTGGAAAAAGCCTAAAAAAAGTGCTAATATTTTCCTTATTTTAAGAGTCGAGGCAGTCATGAGCTTAAATTCCAGCTCTATGTTTTAGTATCTGGTGAATTTTGATATGTCATTTTTCTTCTGTGCAGAAAGTTTCATTATGTGTAAATGGACCAGTCTTCTACTTTCCACAATTATTTTAATATACACAATTCAGCTCATGCCAATCCTCACTTTTTAAATATTCCAGTGAATTTTCATCATATTTGGATTAGAATACATACAATTTACCTTGCCAACAAATGCCCTACCTGAGCAGGTAAAGCTTCTCCCTCATCCCAGGGATCTAATTCAGTTTCAGTTGCTGTTGAGTCAACTCCTATTCACAGTGACCCCTTTTGTGTCAGAGTACAACTGTGTTTTATAGGGCTTTCAATGGCTGATTCTTCTCAAGTAGATTATCAGATCTTCCTTCCGAGGCACCTATGGTGGACTTGAACCTCCAACCTTTTGGTTAGCAGTGAATGTGTTAATCATTTGCAGCACCCAGAAACTCTGGCACAGTAGACCTTATTATTCCCAAGACGAAAATCTTTGCTTGTGCTGTTCCTTCTGCCGGAAGCACTCTTTTTCCAGAGCTTCGCATGTGACCATCTTCTCATTACTCAAGTATACACAAATGTGCCCTCTCCTCTGAATTGCCTGCCCTGATCACTCCATAGAAAGCAACCTCTCTCATAACCCTGCTCTAGCACAATACCCTATTAGATTGTTTTTATAACATTTATTGCTATTTGGAGTCTTCTTGTTCATTTATTTATTTACATACATATTTCCTGCTCTGCTTCCCATATAAGCTCTAGAAGAGTAAGGATCTCATCTGTCTGCTTGTCAATTAAATCCCCTGTGCCTAGAACAATATGTGTTATAGCATCAAGATCAGATTTGATGAAGGAATGACTGAATGAACTCTTGGAAACATTAAGTAAATGAGACATGTAAGCCTGGCTCAATAGA
This sequence comes from Trichechus manatus latirostris, assembly GCF_000243295.1. Classification (NCBI taxonomy): domain Eukaryota; kingdom Metazoa; phylum Chordata; class Mammalia; order Sirenia; family Trichechidae; genus Trichechus; species Trichechus manatus. The sequence goes on from NW_004443969.1 coordinate 1,376,616, forward strand.
AGGTGCTCAATAAATGATTTTCTTCTCTTTTCCTTCCTATCTTACATCGTTCTGCAAACATCCAATCCTGTGCCTGCTGCTCTTTGTACGGAATATCAGCTCTACCTCATGCTGTCCTTCTTTGTTATAGATAGAGGTCACTTCCTTCTGTCCCCAATTTGTCAGCTGAAACTCAATTTGATTCATAGAGGAAGCTGGATGAGTCCCTTAAGGTTCAGGACATTTGAGCATGCCAAGAATAATGTAAAAATAATAGGACTGATCACTGTTCAGCCTGGGAGTGGACAGCCCGGTAAAACCAAATGAGACTAACGAGGTACAGGAGTCCAGTGACAAGGGCCAGAAGGCAGAAGGGGACGAGGAAGCTGGTGATAGGGAACACAAGGTTGAGTAAGGATATTGTTGATGTGTTGTGAGATTGCTTACCATTGTCATAGGGCAACATTTGTAGTAACTGTTAAATGAGAAACTATTTTGTTCTTTAAGCCTTCATCTTAAGTGAGAATAACAGCACAATTGGAAGAGCGTAGTCAATGTCACTGAACTGTGTATGTAGAAATTTTTGAAACGGCGTATCTTTGGCTACGTGTATTTTCACCAAAAAAAAAAAAAAAAAAAAGGTTGAGAATTTAGAGGGTTAATATGTTGTGGGGTTGTTAACCAATGTCATAAAACAACATGTGTACTACTGTTTCATGAGAAACTCTTTGTTCTGTAAGCCTTCGCCTGAAGTACAATAAAATATATATAAAAAAAAATAGGACTGAGTGTGTGTGTGTGTGTGTGTGTTTTATATGTATGTCTCTGTGTGTGGTGGGAGTCATTGATGATAAATGAGAGTGGAGATGGATTTAAAGTGGGGGGTATTGAAAACAGAGAAAGAAGTAAGAGTTGTTCAGTGCTTCAGAAGCAGATTTTTGTGACCTGCTCATAGGCTTTGATGAAAGATAGACTTGGGGTCAACCACTTATTAACAATGTAAACTTGTTGTGAGATAAAAGATATTGCATGCAAAGCACTTCGTGGGCTAATAGTAGGAACTCGATACATGGACACATTTTATTTAGACTACTTCTGCATTATTTATAATTGAGCAGTGTGAATTTCACAAACTAAGGTATTTATGAAAACAAATATCTTTTAGCTTCCCCTTCTAGAATTATGGGGTGATCCCATCTGCTTACTACTAATAAACGTGATTACATTATCAGAGACTGAAACAGGTTTTGACAGGACTCAATAGGAGACTGTCAGTTTCTTATGGAGAACTGTTAGTTTCCTGTGCTGTTCATAGGCACCTGATCCACTCAGCCCACACATCTAACAGAACTAGCAGATTGAATGGAGCTTGAATATAGATCAGAACCCCACTGACCATTATTGAATGCTTTGTCTTCATCGACATCTTCAGCTGCCCACATGTTAAAATCCTTATTTAGGAGGAATAGGTTGTTTCATTGTAACAAAAGATTCTGACAGTAATATGTGTGATAACTCTGAATATACAGGTATGCTGTACAATTATTTAAGATAAATCGAACCCTGTATGCCACAAAATCCTGCAGAATATGCATATGTGTTTATGCACCCTTGCCTATGTCTATTCATGTATTTATATACATGTATGTTTATGTACATACTATCTTTTAACTATATGTGTGTGTGTTTGTATGTGCACATGTAGAAGTGTCTCAATGTACATGGATATATATAAATATATTTATAAATATATATAAATATATTTATAAATATATATAAATGTATAAATATGTTGTTTTTGTTATGTTGTTGTTAGGTGCCATTGAATCAGTTCTGACTCATAGAGACCCTATGTACTACTGAACGAAACACTTCCCTGTCCTGTGCCATGCCCGCAATCATTGTTATGCTTGAGTCCATTGTTGCAGCCACTGTGTCAATCCATCTCATTGAGGGTCTTCCTCTTTTTTGCTGACCGTGTACTTTACCAAGCGTGATGTCCTTCTCCAGGGACTGATCCCTCCTGACAACGTGTCCAAAGTATGTAAGATGTAGCCTTGCCATCCTTGCTTTGAAGGAACATTCTGGTTTATTTCTTCCAAGACTGATTTGTTCATTCTTCTGGCAGTCTATGGTATATTCACTATTTTTCACCAACACCACAATTCAAAGTTGTCAATTCTTTTTTGGTCTTCCTTATTCACTGTCCAGCTTTCATATGCATGTGATGCAATTGAAAATATCATGGTTTGGATCAAGTGTACCTTCATCTTTTAAGGTGGTGTCTTTCCTTTTCAACACTTTAAAGAGGTCTTTTGCAGCAGATTTTCCCAATGCAATGTGTCTTTTGATTTCTTGGATGCCGCTTCCATGGGTGTTGAATTGTGGATCCAAGTAAAATGAAATCCTTGACAGCTTCAATTTTTTCTCCATTTATGTGATGTCGCTTATTGGTCCAGTTGTGAGGAGTTTTTTTTTCCTTTATGTTGAGGTGTAATCCATACAGAAGGCTGTGGTCTTTGATCTTCATCAGTAAGTGTGTCAAGTCCTCTTCACTTTCAGCAAGCAAGGTTGTGTCATCTGCATATTGTGGGTTGTTAATAAGTCTTCCTCCAATCCTGATGCTACTTCATATAGTCCAGCTTCTCTGATTATGTACTCAGCACACAGATTGAATAGATATGGTGAAAGGATACAACCCTGACACACACCTTTCCTGACTTTAAACCACATAGTATCCCCTTGTTTTGTCCCAACAACTGCCTTTTGATCTATGTACAGGTTCCTCATGAACACAATTAAGTGTTCTGGAATTCCCATTCTTCCCAATGTTATCCATAATTTGTTATGATCCACACAGTCGAATGTCTTTGCATAGTCACTAAAACACAGGTAAACATCTTTCTGGTATGTATGAATATATATACATATATTTGTTTAAACTTTTTGAACTTCATATGCAAATTGGGGATATAATATCTAAATCACAAGATTCCTATGAAGTTTAAATAAGATGATCGATTAGAAAACATACCTGGCACATAGTAAGCATTCAGTAAATACATGTCTTTTTTTCTCTCCTTCCTTTTGTTACTTTTTTTTTTCCTTCCTCTAGGCAAATATAAAAACCAAACTCTTTGCCTTAGAGTCGATTCCAACTCATAGCGAACCTATAGGTCAGAGTAGAACTCCCCATAGGATTTCCAAGGCTGTAATCTTTAAGGAAGCAGATTGCCATATTTTTCTCCTGCTGAGCAGCTGGTGGGTTTGAACTGCCGATCTTTTGGTTAGCACCCAAGTACTTAACCTCTGCACAATCAAGGCTCCTTGTATGCTGTGTAACTGTATATTAATTTGTAGAGTTGTTACGATCTCAGCACTGGAATTGGAAATATGAGGTACTTCAGCCATCAAGTACAGTAGGATTTAAAATGATGTAGCTCAGTGTTGTAGATGAAAGCACAGATTTTTGGAGTTGGAGAGAATAGATTTGAAGCTTAACTATGCTATTTATTGACTGTGTGACCTGGGAAAGTGACAACCTGCCTGAGTTTCTATTTCTTTATCTATAAATTAGATATCAAGATAGCTGCTTCAATAGGGAGTTTTAGGAATTAAAGCAGGGAGAAATGCTAAGAAGCTAGCATATATTGACAGTTTAGTATGCGTCAAATACTGTTCTAAGCCCTTTACATTTATTAACTTATTAAATCCTCCTAGCAAATGATGCATTGATGGTTCTGTGGCAAAACTCTCCCCTTCATGCTAGATACTTGGGTTCAATTAACAGCCAATGCACCTCATGTGCAGCCACCACCCTTCTGTCAGGGGAGGCTTGTGTGTTGTTATGATGCTGAACAGGTTTCAGCAGAGCTTTCAGACTAAGGCAGACTAGGAAGAAAGGCCTGGTGACCTACTTCTAGAAAATCAGCCAATGAAAACCCTGTGGATCACGATGGTAACATCCTTAACTGATCACGGGGATGGCACAGGACCAGGCACCATTTCATTCCATTGTTCATAGGATTCCCTAGAGTTGGTACTATGGCAGATAACAACAACAGCCAACCTATGAAATAGGTTATCTTGTTATTCTTCTTCTTAATAATAGTAATTATTATTATTTTCAAACATATTTAAAGATGAGGAAACAAAGATGCAGAGAGGTTGAGTAACTAATTGATCCTAGTTCTTGCAAATGGCAGAGCCAAGATTAAATTCAAATGGTTTTTCCAAAGCCCTTCTCCTAACCACTATACCAAACTATTAACCTTTTGCTTCCAGTAGATTTCAACTCACAGTGATACCATGTACGAGTCGACCTGCTCCACGGGGTTTTCATGGCTGTAATGTTTATGAAAGCAGATTGCCAATTTTTTTCTTTTGCAGCTCCACTGCTGGGTGCATACAAACCGCCAGACGTTAGGTTAGTTGTCAAGTGCAAATCATTTGGCCACTCAGAGACCTATCCTACACTGTCCAAAAAAAACAAACCAGTTGTCATCAAGTCGATTCTGACTCCTAGCGACCCTATAGGATAGAGTAGAACTACCCCATAGTGTTTCCAAGGAGCAGCTGGTAGATACCAACTGCTGACCTTTTGGTTAGGAGCTGAGCTCTTAACCACTGTGCCACCACTGAATCTGGAGAGATGCCCTGATCTCCACATTACTGTGAGATCCTGACTCACGGGTGGGATGAGGGGAATGGGATGGCTATGTCTAGTGAAAGACTAGTTTAACAGCACAATGTATGTTGTCACCAATAATTTGTTTGGGACTTGAACTAGAACAGTAAAATATCATCTATCTTCAGTAATTTGGGAAACTAAATGTTATGTTGTAACAAGGGTTAAAACTATTATCAGATGGCCATAAATTACTCTGTCTATTATGCAAGTATATTTTCAAAATTATGTCAAAAATATCTATCACTGTCTTAATCTGACTCATGGCAACCCTACGTGTTTCTGAGTAGAACCGTGCTCCAAAAAGTTTTCATGGCTGTGACCTTTCTGAAGTAGATGGTCAGTCCTTCCTTCTGAGGCATCTCTGGGTAGATTAGAACTGCCAGCCTTTTTGCTGGTAGGCAAGGGCTTAACCATTTGTGCCACCCACAGTCTTCAAAAATCCAATTAAAATGTCTTTAGGATTAATATCAAATCTAGATATGTCAGGTTGCTCAGGGACATGCAGTAGTTATTTGGGAAACAGAAGTCCCTTCAAAATCCCTCAAAATATACCATGCAGGCACTTTCCTATTTGCATGATGCATGTGAAATCCTCCTCAGGCCTAACATTTCATCAGGGGTCCCAGAAACTGGTACAGTATTAGGATGAATGGTGAAGTTGGACATCTCTGGTCTTCAGATACTGATTTTAGAACTCAGGGTTATTTCTTAAGTCTCTAAGGATTATTCATGACCTCACCTAAGGTTGAGAATGAAGAGATTAAGGGCCTCAAGCTGATTCTGACAATACAGATTAGTCCTGAGATGGAAACAGATTGGTGGTGACAATAAATAGATCCAAGAGAGTGTGATTAGGCTGGGGGAGTACCTGAGGGGTGAGCATTCAAGTTGGCTATTCCAACCATAGAAATCTTCTGGAGGTGACAGTTGATGTTTATTACAGACACTTGGAACAGTGGTATGACAGCTAGAGTTTTTGCTGCTGTCCCTTTGCAGCAGTAAGCAGTGGCTGTCACAGAGAGAGCAGAGGCACCCCAGGATCCCCTAGCCCCAGGCAGTTTATTTGGAGAGTTATTTGTCTCGTGAAAGTCTCTGGAGCCCAGGTGGCTGTCAGTCTATTAAAGTAAGAGGAAGGGAATTAGTAACACCTTCTTATTTTCAGGGTGTAATATCATGTCCTATAAATCTACCAGAGTCCTGTTGTTAATCTTTTAGCCCATGTAGACAGCAACTACTGTTATTGGTGCTGCATTGAGAATAGGCCAGTTTATTACTTTGGAAGCTATAAAATAGTTCTCTAGATAGAAGTGAGGCTAATTCTCTAAGAACATTTGGGCGGATGCAATGATGACCTCTGCCCTGTGACTGGTTTGGAAAGCAGACCGTTCATCCAAAAGAGTACAGTTATCAATGATTGGAGCTTAAAATGCACCATGATAAAAGTGTATTTCTGGGACCTATTGAAGTAAGTTTATTTATGTAGGCAGTCTTTTCCAAAAGAGCTCCAGGGACCTAGCATTTTGCAGGATTTTGGTAAAAAAAAAAAAAAAAAAAAAAGTTCCAGGGTCAAAGACGTTGTTATTGTTAGTTGCCATCCAGTCAGCTCCGACTATTGGCAACCTTATGTATAACGGAAGGAAACATTGCCTGGTCCTGTGCTAGCTTCATGATCATTGGTATGTTTGAGTCCACAAAAAGTCTAGGGAATTATACTAGTTTAACAAACTTAAACCAGTGACTGTGAAATCTCCCCGAGTCATATTTTAACTCTCTAGGAGACTAGGTAATGTCTCTTAAGAATATCTGATCATAAATAACCCCCACTTCCTTTTAAGAAGGGCACCAAATAACATGTCATTGGTCATGTGTTATTTAGAAAACTGATAGAGATGTTCTTTTATATCACTAAAAATTATTGACAGTTTTGCAACTATTGTGGTTATTTGAGTCTTAACAGAGTAAGCTATTTACTAATGCTTCTCATGAAATATAATTTTACATTATCTAAATTAGACCCCTCTTACCTCTGACTCGTGGTTTAATTATCAATTGCAAATCAGTGAAATCTATACCACTTCTCTGACCCCAACTACATTGAAGGAATTCAATTCCAATTCAGGTCTGTTCGATTCAGTTCCAGTTCAACTGCACATGCAGTACTTCTTCCTCTGATACTAACCACCAGAGGTAGGTAAGATATCGTAAGTTAAAGGACAGTCTTACAGACTGCCAAGATGCCAGCTGCAAGATGGGAGTCCCTAAGATATACTCACTTTTTATCTGCTAACTATAAATTTGAGGGGTCCCTCTACCCCCTCAGATGTCAGCAGGAAGTTCAAGGTCCTAAGGAACCCCCCACTTCTGACATGTTGGCTACAAATTTGGGGGTTCCCATCACTCCCTCAGTATACCAGCTATAAGCTTAGGGTTTCCTGCTCCCTTTATTGCTGACCTGCTGGCTCACTTGGGTTTGGTAATTTGCTAGAACAACTTATAAAACTCACAGAAAACACTATCCTTATAATTACAGTTTTATCATATCAAAAAGGATACAAGTAAAAACACATATAGGGGGAGGTCTGGGAGGATTCTCAATGTGGAGCTTCTATGTTCCAAAAAGTGACATTCTCACTCCCACATACATCAATGTCTTTCTTCAACCAGGAAGCCCATGGAGCTTCCATGTCTAGAGCCTTTAATGGGCCCTCATTATGTATGCACGATTGATTGAATCAAGCCCCTCCTCCCCTAAGTTTGGCTGATATCATGAGATGGGTATTTCTGTCCCGGTCCATCCAGACCTCACCCAAGAGTCACCTTATTATCATAACCCGTTAGGTAAATAGGATCTGGAGCCCCTCATCAAAATAATTTAATCACTGAAAAATTCCAAGGTTTTAGAGGTTATTTCTCAGGAACCACAGACAAAAACCAAATTTTTTGAGTAAAGTTAAATTCTTTATCTCACATACCGGTGAACAAAGTTCCCTGTTTGTGGCAGAGGGATGACTTTCCCCCAAACAGAAAGCTACATAATTATCCAGGAACAACTTACTAGCATGAGGCAAATGCCCACCAATTGATCAGTATGAGTATTGTGATCTCTGGTTATTATTTTTCCATTCTATCGCAGGCATTTAGAGGCATATCCTCAATTACCTTTCAATAAGTGACTTTTTGGGAAAGAAGACATAATAGTTTAATCATGGGAAGGGAAGAAAAAGGCAGGAAAAGGAGACAGCCTGACCATCTGGATATGCTGGTCTATGTGATTATTCATAAGACGACTCAAATAAGCAGATGCTGTGGATAGTAATTAAACCCTTCTTATGTTCTCACTGGAATGTAAAAGTAGGGTCTTTTTTGATGACAAAAGATCTGTGTCATATATTAAAGGATAATAATAAAAGGGAAAACCCTGTTAATCATCAGAAGGCACGGACATTTTTGGCAGTGACACCTTTTCAAGGTGATCATGTTTTCTTTACACACAAACTCAACCTACCTTAAGAAATGCTTGTCAGACCTCAAGCAGTTCATCCACTTGTCATCTTTCCCAGGCTTATAGCAATTAGTAAACATGTCTCTTTGGTCCGTTTTTTTTTTTTTTTTTTTGTTTTGTTTTGTTTTGTTTTGTCTCTTCAGGTACTTCCAATGTCTAAGACGTGGGGTAATATTTACCCCCAAGGAGTACTCAGTCTGTGCTCTTAAAGCATTTTGAAATTGCAGACTGTCTTAGTTATCTAGTGCTGCTGTAACAAAAATACCACAAGTGGATGGCTTTATAGAACAGAAATTTATTTTCTCACAGTTCAGGAAGCCAGAAGTCTGCATTCGGGACAACAGATCTAGGGGAAGGGTCTCTCTCTGTCAACTCTGGGGAAGATTCTTGTTTCAGCTTCTGTTGTCCCAGTGTCCCTCCATCCCTTAGTGATCTTCGTGTGGTATTTACCTTTCTCTCTTTGTGCTTGCTTGTCTCTGTGTCTATGCTGCTCTTATAACTCAGAAGTGATTGTTTTAGGATACACTCTACACTGATATGGCCTCATTAACATAACAAAGAAAACTCTATTCCCAGATGGGACTACATTCACAGGTATAGGGGTTAGGATTCCAACAAGTATTTTGGGAGACACAATTCAACCCATAACACAAAAGCTGTTCTTGCTGGAGAGAATGAAGTTCTTTGCTTGAGCTAAACCTGTAGAAAAATTGATAGCCTCCTTATGACCCTATATGGAGTCTGCACTGTGTCTTTTTTTCCTCGGGTTCTTTTCATTTCATGAGAAAGGCGGATTGCAGAGAAGGGTTTCTGCTTGGGACACATTGAGGGGCTGCTTGCAGATAACTCTGAGCAGACAGTCCAGGGCCAAACTAGCCACCTCAGTCAGTCTCCTTACATTTGGGGGATTTCAGGTAGCATTTTGGCCAAAGGGAATAACGACACAATAGCAATAGGGTGTGGGGGACCACTGAACCACTGCCTGCCTCCCGTAATTTCATAGTTACCAGATGATGGCACTTCTGCTCTCCTGTCTCCACAGTCACAGAGTTGGATCAGCCCTCAAGGACTTCCCATCAGGATTACCACAGTAGTCTTTTGACGGGCCCCAAAGCAAACGCCTCTCTTCTCTGATTGTTATTTCTCATTTTCTAAAACTCAGATTTGATCCTGTCTCTTGCATCAAACTTTCATAAACTCTTCATAACTCCCAAACTCATTACAGCATTTAACATCCCCCAGGGACCCCTGCCTCCCATTCTTTCTTCGTCTGTAACTCACCCCACACTCTCACCACAAGTAGATTTTTTTCAAGTTTTAATTTTAGCATAATCTCAGATTTATAGAAAAGTTGAAAAGGTGGTTCAGAGAATTCTTGTGTTCCCCTCACCCAGTTGTCCCTATTGTTAACTTCTTATATTATTATAGTTCATTTGTCATACCTAAGGAACCAATACTGGTACATTACTATGAACTAAGCTCCACTCTTTAAGTGGTGTTTACTAAACGTCCTTTTTCTGTTCCAGAATTCCATCCAAGATACCGCATTACGTTTAATTGTAATGGCTCCTTAACCTCTTCTAGGCAGAGACAGTTTCTCAGACTTTCCTTATTTTTCTTAATAACCTTAGTAATGTTGAGGAATACTCATCAAACATTTTGTGAAATGTCTGTCAATTTAGATTTGCTGATTTTTTTTTTCATGATTAGACACAGATTGTGGGATTTTGGAAGGAAGACCACAGAGGTGAAGTGTGATTCTCATCAAATCATATCAAGGGTACATACCTCAACATGGCTTACCTCTGATAATGTGAAACTTGATCATCTGGCTGAGGTAGTGTTTGTCAGGATTCTCTGCTGTAAACAAAGTTACTTCCCCTCATGCTTTTCTGTACTGTACACTTTCAAAGTGGAACCCCCAGTCAATGGGGGTGAAGAAGAAGGAGTTATGCCCCATCTCCTGGGAAGGGAGGTATTTACAAAAATTACTTGAAATTCTTCTGTGTGAGATATCTTTTTCTTCTATCCCAATTTATTTATTCAATTGTTTATTTATATCAGTATCAATTTCTAGATATGTATTTTATATTTTGGGTTATATTCTAATACTACAGTATTTTCTTGCTCAAAATATTCCAAGTTTGGCCACTGGGAGCTGTTTTAGGTTGGCTGTTTCCTCCTTTTGTTTATTGAGCACTTCTTACTTTATAACACTAGGAGATATTGCATGCTCATCTTGTGTATTCCTACCCCAGCCCTAAAATCCAAGCAGCCCTGGTTCTTTTTATTGGAGATTTGATTAGAAATCAAAATCTGGCTACTAGGTGTGCTTGTTGCTACTGGGGTGCCATCACCCTTCACTCTTTCAGTGGGCAGAGCTAGACAATATATGCATGCATAGTAACCTGTGTATACACACACATCTATAATTTTCCTGTATCTCTCCATCCATATCAATATTAAGTATCTAAACATGAGTCCATATTGATGTCTCTGAATTGAATCCAGTACCTCATGGTTTCATGCCTTTTCCCCTTTCTCATCTGTAACCTCCAAAGTCAGCAGTGAGAAATGTGTCTCCTACCATCCCTCATCCATTTACTTATTTGTGAAATCACAGTATACTTGTACAGCTGTTTCAGAATTTTTAACTCATATCCTCCTGAGAAACAACTTTAGCAACTACATGTTTATGCACACACCCTTGTGTCTTTAGTCTTACAGTTTCCAATCAAAACGGCATTTTCCAAAGTTACTTAAGTCAGAACATTTTCCCCACCACATTCAGTGAGATTATGTCATAGATTCTCTTGTCATAGTCTGCTTTCCATCCTGGGATTCCCCCACCTCCTGGTTGATTTTTTTTTTTTTTTTTGACATATATTAAGAGTCATTCTTTGTGCTGTAAATTTCTATGGGTTTTGACAAATTTACAGCATCATATATCCACCACTGCAAAACCATGCAGATTATTGTCATCACACTAAACATTCTTTGTACTTCTCTAGTCAAACACTCTCCCCTCCTCAAGCCTGGAAACCACTGATATGTTTCTGCCCTTATAGTTTTGTCATTTCTAGAATATCATACTAATGGAATCATGCATTATGTATCCTTTTCAGTCTGACTTCTTTTAGTCATCCATGTTTTTCCATGAATTAATAGCTAAATGCTTTTGATTGCTGAATGGTATTCCACCATATATTCATTTACCTATTGAAGGACATTTTAGTTGCTTTTGCTTTTGGTGATTATGAGTAAAGATGTAATAAACATATGTGAACTGGTTTTTGTGTAGATGTAAGTTTTCCGATCAGTTGAGTGAATACTAGAAGCACAATTGCTGGATTGTATGGTGTCTATGTTTAACTACAAGTGGTAATTTGAAGTTTTCTCCAATGCATTCTACTCTCAGCATATGCTATTCCCTCTGCCTGGAATGCTCTGACCACCATCCTCTTCATTTGTCCACTTCCTCTTTGCTAAAACATCAAAAACTTTTCCCTCCTTCTCCCTGGACTAAGTTAGATACCCTTATGTATTCTGTGCATATATCCTTCTCTTCTCATACTCCCTTGTAATTTATTCATATGGTCTTCTCCCTTACAAGTCTATGAAACCTTTTAGGGCAAGCACCATATCTTTCATTTCTATCTCAGTTTCTGATACTAACTCTAGTATACAATGGAAACCCATTAAGTATTAAATCAATGTTTTTAAATAATACCATGAGTAAGCTTCATCTACTTCTCAATTTACTTTTTTCTAAACTGTGTTTTTTACAGGTATTAAGGCTGATATTTATATTACACATAAAAGTTAACTGACACCTGAGATTATTGTGAATTATATCACTCTGTACATTTCATATGCATTCCTAGATATGTTTCATCTTTTGAAATGAAGAGATGTTAACAAAGTTAATTTTCTCCTTTTCTGTTCATGTTTTCAGATGCTGAAAGTTATGTGTTAAAACTAAATGTTTTCTCTTTTTCTCAGAAATACAGGAAACAGACTTTTCTTGATGTTTCTGATAGTGAAAAAGTCAGGAGGGAGGTCTGACTCCATCCAAGTGCAGCATTAGTCATTGGCATATATATACATATATGTATGTGGAAGGAGAAACAAGAGGTTACAGAGGTAGGGAAGTGCACAACTGCAAAATTGCTCAGGGGTGGGCAGCATCCTTCCCTCTTTGAAGAGTACTTATGTGTCCTATTAACATTATTGACAGCTACAGGAGGGCTTCAGGGGAGAATTTAGGCCCTTTGTCAAATTGTAAGAGCAAAATAGAACAAAAAGGGAGGTAATGATACAATGTCTCTTTCCTCCTAGGTGAGTGTAAGAATTTATTTAAAAAGCTTTAGGCAATCTTTGTTTTTTTTTTAATTTTATATTTTATTGTACTTCAGGTGAAGGCTTACAGAACAAATAGTTTCTCATGAAACAGTAGTACACATGTTGTTTTATGACGTTGGTTAAC
>NW_004443969.1:1389372-1409629 GCF_000243295.1 Trichechus manatus latirostris
TCTTTCATGATATTGGGGAAGTTTTCTGTCAGCAGTTCCTCAGTGATCCTCTGTGTGTTTTCTGTTTTCTCCCCCTGTTCTGGAATGCCAATCACTTGTAAATTTTGGCTTTTATTTGTGTCCCACCTAACTCTCAGGGTCTCTTCATTTTTCTGTGTTCTTTTTTCTGAGTTTTCCTGAAACAGAGTTGTATTCAAGTGTTTGTCTTCAGTTCCACTGATTCTGTCTTCCTCCATTTCAAATCTGCTTCTCAGCCTTTCTATGACATCATCCATTTCTGAAATCTTGTTGTTTATCTTTTGGATTTCTAATTTTTTTTTTTTTGTATAATTTCTAGTTGTGAATTTATTTTGGCATTTTGTTCCTGCATCCTCTTTCTGAATTCTTCCAATTTTTTGTCTGCATTTTCCATGAGTTTGTCTATTTTTTCCTCATGTTTGTCAGCTTTTTGCCTCAATTCTTGGAGAATTCCAAGTATTAGAGATTTGAATTCCCTATTAGGTTGTTCTAGTGCATTTTCTTCCAGAGGAGAGTCATCTGGTGGTTTACTTTGGATGCCTACTAGAACTATCCTGTCCAGTTTTTATAAATGTTTTGATATTGTCTCCTGTTTTCAGGGCATTCACTAGTTATTTTTCTTGTTTATTGATTGTAGATTTGTTTGTTTCGTCCCTTTTTGAAAAAAAAATTGACTATGTCTGAGCAGGCAGCCTGTGTGTTCTTTGTTGTTTGCTTATCTGTGCACTCAATACTTTTCACCTGCTTCTCCAACTGGCAGGGTCAGTCACTCAGATATGATACAGCATGGTAGGTCTAGCTGAAGAGGAGTTACTGGGATGGGTTGTTTGTGGCACTTACTACACTCACCAGGGCAGGTCGGTAATCAGTGCAAGGCAGGTTCCAGTAGGCTGTGCCTGTACTGCTTGGTGGTGTGATGTCAAGTGCACGGTACAGGTAGGCAGGATGCAGCAGGGAGATTGTTATGTGTGGAGCTAAGATGGATATGGGAGAGAGGAGAGAGGAACAGGAGCCAAAAACTTACAAACACACAAAAGAGAATGCTAGGGGAGCTTGCCATTGGAATGGAGAGATTAGAGACTCTGAAATGGAGAAAAACAGAAAGGAGAAGAGGAATAAAAGAAAAGAATGAATAAATAAAAATCAGAAAGTTTAAAGAACCGCAAAGTTCCCAGGGATCCCACCAATGCAGCTATGAGGTCTGGGGAAGTCGCTCTCAGGTGTTGTAGTACAGCCTGGCTAGAAGACGTAGAGGTATACAACGCCTGTTATTCAGGGATCAGAAAGTGAAGGAAGATATAGAGAGATGAGAAACTGAGCAATGAAGAAAGACAAAAATGGAAAAAGAGGGAAAACAAAACAAAACAAATTAAAAATTAAAAAAAAAAAACAAGAACAAGAAAGGCCCCCAAAAGAAACAGAAAAAAAAAAAAAACCAACGAAAAAAGAAATTCCCTCAGGGATCCTTCTGTACGTTTGTGAAAGCTGAAGGGACGTTCCTTGCCATGCAGCTCTGCCTGGCCAGAAAGGGCTCCCAACTAAAGAAAAGGAAAAGAAAACAAACAAACAATTCAAAATGAACAAAGGAACAAAAGCCCCAAGATCCCACCAGCGTGGTAGCCCTGACCGGGAAGCAGCTCCACACTCGAATGGAGCTCCACAACCCCTCAGGAAGAAGCAAAGATGGCGCACGAAGCCAGGCACTCGAGCGAAAGGAGGGGGAGGTAGCAAGAGGCAAGCAAGAAATCCAAAGAAGCAGAGAAAAAAAAAAAAAAGCAATATCAGCAGCCAACAAATGGCACTCAGACAGCCAGCTAGTGCGGGCTGGTGTTTCTGGACAAGAGACTGTGTCCCCTGGAAGCAGAGAAGGCAGAGTGTGGGTGAAGAAGGGTAGAGAGTGGGAAAGCATATATCAAATTGCCGGCGCTCTAGAGCTTCTCAGGAAGAAGCAAAGATGGCGCACGGAGCCAGGCACTCGAGTGAAAGGAGGGAGAGGTGGTGAGAGGTAAGCGAGAAATCAAAAGAAGCAGAAGAAAGAAAGCAACACTAGCAGCAAACTAATGACACCCAGAGAGCTGCCCACTTGGGTGCGTGGAATCCAAGCAGCTGGCGCTTCCCGGTCAAGAGACCGTGGCCACGGGAAGCAGAGGAGACTGAGCCAGGGTGAAGAGGGGTGGGGGGTGGAAAAGTGCACACCGCAAATTACCGGCTGTTTTGACTGCTGCTGGACACTCCATGAGGCTGCTTTCTCGTACCCCCATTTGCTGGTCTCCTATAGGAGTCCAAGATGGTGGATCCGCACTGCGTTAGCTGGTTGGGGACCTCTGCATGAATCTCTCCTCGCTCTCCTATCTCTGTCAGTTTTCTCACCCATTTGGTGCTTGGCTGAGTTCTTTATCTCTTCATTTGATGTTTTAGGGTTTCAGGATTGTTGTATTCTCTGTTTTGCTTAGTTTTTTGGATCTTTGCTGTGGAGGGATGGCTTGGTGCTTCTGCCTAGAGCACCATTTTGTTGGAACTTCCTTAGGCAATCTTTGAACTCAAGTCTATTGATTTCTCTAAAGGTGTATATTTTGGAAGATGCTAAGCCTTTCCTTCATATTATTTATACACCCAGATCATTTTTGCTGAGATTGGGAGAAAAAGATATTACTGAAGACCAATACCTGGTTGTTATGTGGCCTGCTTGAGATTGGTGCAGGCGGTCTTTGCCTTGGCACCTTCCAGCCACTCTTGTCATAAAAAGGGGGAAACCTGGAGGAGTGGCTAACGGCAAGAGGACAGAAAAATTCCTAAAAGTCTTGTTCTTAAGAAGCCACTGGTCCCAGTTCCAGCATCACACACGTAAATATATTTAGAGAACTAAGGTCTTTGGGGAAAATAAATTAATTTTTAATCAATGTCAAGGACTTCCGTCTTAATGCAATCCTAGGAAAGCTGACCAAGTAAGAAGAAATGCCAAAAGATGACCTTTCTATATAGGGAAAAATCCAACTAAACCAATACCAAACCTTTTACCACTTAGTAGATTACAACCCATGGCAAACCCATGTGTGCAGAGTAGAATGGCTCCATAGGATTTCAAGGCTGTGGTCTTTCAAAATCAGATCACCAGGCCTGTCTTTTAGGTGCCTCTGGATGGGTTTGAACCACCAACCTTCTTGTAATTTGTCACGAGCTTAACTGTTTGCACTACCCAGAAACTACTAAAGGCCCAGTAGGGAGGGTAGAGCATGCAATCAGAGAAGTAGAAGAGGAAATGCTAGTGGTATAACAGTGCAGGCTCTAGATCCACACTGACCCTGTTCATATTCTGGACACAACTGAGTTATAAAACCCGCCTGGCCTTAGGTTCAACTTGTGTAACTTGGGGAAGATAGAAGTACCTACCTCATAGGGCATCAATCAGTTATTACATTTAAAACAGTGAGGCCAATCTGGGACATCTCAGACTCTGAAATGTTAGCTTCTCATTCCTTCTCCTCCTTGACCTCCTGCTGCTGATGCCTCAGAAGAGCAAAGTGTCCACTTGAGACCAAGTGGAAATTCCTATTGTTCTGTGTTAATTGAATCTTCTGGCCTTTACTCCAGAAAGATACCACCAAAAGGGAAATACTTCTCTTAATACACATCAGAAGAAAGAGAAATTCTGTGAGCCCAGCTTGAAAAACTAAAAGCAGCAAGTGTTGTTAGCAGCAGTGGACTTGGCTCCTGGCTCATGGCGACACCATGCACAGTGAGGGTTTTCTTTAGATAATTTTTGAAATTAGAGTGCCCAGCCTTTCTTCATAGTCCATCTTAATCTGGAAGCTCTATTGAAACCTCTTCAGCATCATAGCAACACACAAGCTTCCAATGACAGATGGGTTGCTTGTGTCTACACATGAGGTGCGTTGACTGGGAATAAAACCCAGGTGTCCCACATGGAAGGAGGGAATGCTACCACGGAACCACCACTGCTCCCAAAGGCAGCAGGTAGAAACCTTTCTATCTTTATTTATTTTTTTCAATTTTTTTTAAAGGAATCAAGAACAGTAAACCCTGAAGCAACACAAAAAAGGAGTTAAGAGTGCATAACCATTGCAACGTGCTCATGTTTATTACTTCCATTTCCTGTTTCTCTGCTGTGATGATCAGTAGACCTTGAAACCAAGTGGACTGTGTGCTTATCTTTAGGGTCTGCACCAAAGCTAGAGAGACTGTGTCCTACTGTGCAGCCAGGGTTTTGTGGAAATAGAAACTTTACAGGAGTGAGAAGATGGTGGCTACAGAAGAATGAAAGAACTAGGCTGAGTATCTGCATCCCAATCCCATTGCTGGGAACATAAGAAATGTCCTGGAGCCTTGGCCTTAAAAAGGCTGTGGTGTTGGCCACCTGAAAGCATCTTTCTGCTCTTTGTTTTAAAACAAGGGTGAAAAAATTGTGAGGCACACTTTCTTTTTTTTAGGGATATCGGCATAAACACAATCAGCTCGTTATTTTCCCTTCTGCCCAGTCTCAATGTTTCCTTTCCTCTCCGGTGGAAAAGGAGTGAGTGAGAAACCCCCGGCAGTCTATCAAAGATGAATAAGCAGAGACTCAAGGGTTATGACATTTTGACACAAACTGTACTCTACGTAGATAACACTGGCTGATCTGCATTGTGCTGAATCCAATCTCCCTAATCAATTATTGATGGCCAGTGGGAAGTGATAAATGGCTTGCCAGGGAGAAAATCACACTGCTTCAGTTCAGCATGGAAATGGATGATGGGATTTTCAATATACATAATGAGACCTTTCCAATATACATGATGAGACCTTGCTGCTGATATTCATATTGCTGAGTTTCTTTCTAAGGTTACAGGAACTTTCAATTTTAGACTCTGTGTGTTTATGAAGCTAAAACATTAAAAATTGTCAAATTGAAAGGGAAATTATTTACATCAAATATTATCCTTCTTCTCCAAATTCATAGAAGCAGTTAATGGTGGCACAATTTAAAGCATACCTGGAAGACAGGATGAGGTGAGCAGAGAACGAGTTCAAGTTTCAGTTCTGCTAATTGCTTGATGTGACACCTGGGCTGATAAATTAATTCCTCTGTGCCTCAGTTTGTTCATCTGTAAAACGAGGATAATCATTTAATAAAGTAAAATAAAGAGCTTTGCACAATCTTACACAAAATTTGACTGAACAGAAATTTCTATTCTGTTGTTACTGGTGGGGCTTTCCCTGTTATCGGTCATTCAGAATCTCACCTGAACATGAGAATTACCTGGAGCATTAGTTAAAAAAAAAAAAAAAAGAAGGAGAAGAAAAAGAAAATGTAAACAAAAAATTTCTAAGTCTCAACTCAAGTCTATTTAAGCAGAATCTCGAGAGAGAGGACAGGTAACCTGTATTTTAGCTATGTCTCCAGGTAATTCTGATCCTTGATCAAGTTTGAGGATCAACTTTTAAATCAATAATAATGTACAGCAATGGCACTTCCCCAACCTAGGCTCCCTTTCTGCTGAAATACTTGTACTTTGGTAAGAGTAGGGACTTTCTGGTGCCTCTTACAGATTTATTTAATCTGCTCTTCTTGCTCTAATTCCTGGATCTGTGTGTGCCCAGGTGTACCAGACACTTGACCCCCTCTCCATCCAGATGACAGCTATGGCAGATTTGGCTTCAGCAGCCACAAAAGCTCTTAGATGAGGGACATGCCGAGGGAATGGAGGTCCTGAGATCTGGGGCCAGGGAGAAATGTGGAAGAACCTAATGTATTCTCTATTCCGCCATTACAATAACATTTGCATTGCATTTTTGTACTCATTTAGCTTCTTTTGACAGTTTTCAATTAAAGACCCAGCATACACAGTTGAATAAAAAAGCATAAATTCATATTAAAAGTATAATAAAAATAATAATGGCAAATTTAGTAACCTCTTATGTTTTCAAAAATATTATCAACTACATACATTATGATCTTAAAAAAAATTAAACGACTTTGAATAATTAAGAAAAATTATTTTTTGCATGAATTCCTGCTTATCTTGTGACGTTCTTTCTACAAGGACATGGTATTTGCATATTTAACATAGAGGAAGAGCACAGAAGAAAATAATGCACTTATTCTGACACTATTTTCTCATTATGGGATGTTTTCATTGTTATTTCTCTAATAGCTAAAATTTCCTTTAAATTAAAAAGTATCCAGGTACTCAGGCAATGATCAGAACAGAATTTATTAGCACAATTTGGTTGAATTCTACTTTTGCACTTTAACCTTCTCACTTTTTTTTAGAATTTCCCATAGTTCTTTATGCTTTCAGAAGCAGGTTGGAGAAGTTGAGTTAGACAGAAGGTGAAGAAGGCTTGAGCATCTTTCTTCCCTACCTTTGACTGCGGTAGTGATATTCACAGAGATGTGATTCCACTCCCACATGATTGATGTTCAGGAGCTATCATTCACATTCTTCCAAACTTCTTCCTTTCCATGTGATACAGTAAGACATCTCACATGTAATATTGCACAGACCATGACAAAGAACTCCTAGGAAGATAGATAGACTGTGTTAGAAATAGATTCAATTCTAAGACTCGTTCTTCATGGTTTTAAAGATCAAGAAGTTCATTCCAATGATCTTAAGCTTCAGAAGAATCCGTTTAAGAGCTTGGCTGCTAACCAAAAGGTCGGAAGTGCGAATCCACCAGTGCTCCTTGGAAACCTTATGGCGTGGCAGTTCTACTCTGTCCTATAGGGTCACTGTGAGTCAGAATCGACTCCACAGCAAAGGATTTGTTTTTTTTTTAATATATGGAAAATTATACTGATGTTCTTATTTAAAATAACAGTATGGGTCTTATAATTAACTAGAAAAAGAAAAACATTACAAAAATTAATTTTTTTTCTTTTATCAAAAATAACCATTGCCATCAAGTTGATTCCAACTCAGAGCAACACTAAAGGACAGAGTTGAACTGCCTATAAGGTTTCCAAGGGGTGCCTGGTGGATTTGAACTGCCGACATTTTGGTTATCAACCATAGCTCTTAACCACTTCACCACCAGGGTTTCCTCTTTTATCAAAGATATTGTAAAATAATTCATCCACTTTTTATTACATTGGGTAAAACCATGCAATTCCAAAAGTTGTATTCAACTGTGGATCTCTCTAAAATTATCACATGAATAGAAAAAAAAAACAGGAAAATCTTTATAATAAAATCTCTCAATTTGGTGAGATAATTGAATTTAATTCAGTTTATTAATTTCTTACTTGAATGTGATATGGGCCTTTTTTTTTTCTTTTTAAGAGGAAATCTATCAGATATTATTAAGCACAAAGTCACTTAGTTGGATCCAAGTTCTACATGAAATAGCAAATGCGAAGAGCTTGCTTTGTCAGAGTTGGTTGTGCATGCCAAAGGAAATCACCCACACAGAATAAAGACAGAAGAGATGAAAGATCCAATGATCTAACAGAATACTATGAAAAACAGTACACCAACAAATATGAAAGCCTAGAGGAAATGGACAATTTTCTAAAACATACTACTTATCTAAACTAACACCAACTGAGGTAGATAATCTGAACAGATTCATAACAAGAGAAGAGATTGAAAAGGTAATAAAAGAAACTCCCAACAAAAAAAAGTCCAGGCCCAGATGGCTTCCCTGGAAAATTCTACCAAACATTCAGAGAAGAGATCATATGAGTACTACTCAACGTATGTCAGAACATAGAAAAGGGAGGGATACTTCCACATTCCTTATATGAAGAGATAATAATTCTGATACCAAAACCAGGGAAAGACGCCCCAAAAAAAGAAAATTACAGACCAATATCTCTCATGAATATAGATGCAAAAATTCTCAATAAAATTCTAGCCAGTAGAATTCAGCATCATATCAGAAAAACAATACACCACGACTAAGTGGGATTCATACAAGATATGCAAGGATGGTTCAACATTAGAAAATCAATCAATGTAATCCACCACATAAATAAAACAAAGAATCACAGGATCATCTCAATCGAGGCAGAAAAGGCATTTGATAAAGTCCAACACCCATTCCTGATAAAAACACTCAATAAAATAGGAATAGAGGGGGAATTCCCACATAATAAAGTGCATCTATACAAAACCAACAGCCAGTATCATTATCAACAGAGAGAAGCTAAAAACTTTCCCCCCTGAGAACAGCAATAAGGCAAGGATGCCATTTATCACCACTCCTATTTAATATTGTGCTGCAAGCCCTAGCTAGAGCAATTGTTGTTAGGTTCCACTGAGTCAGTTCCAACTCACAGCGACCCTATGTACAACAGAACAAAACACTGCCTGGTGCGCCATCCTCACAATTATTTTTATTCATGAACCCATTGTTGCAGCCACTGTGTCAGTCTATCTCGTTGAGGATCTCCCTCTTTTTCACTGACCCTCCAGTTTGCCAAGCATGATGTCCTTGTCCAGGGACTGGTCCCTCCTAATAACATGACTGAAGTATGTGAGACATAGTCTCTCCATTCTTGCTTCTAACAAGCCTTCTGGTTGTACTTCTTCCAAGACAGGTTTGTTCATTCTTTTGGCAGTCCATGATACATTCAGTATTCTTCACCAACACCACAATTAAAAGGCATCAATTCTTCAGTCTTCTTTGTTCATTGTCCAGCTTTCACATGTGTATGAGGCGATTGAAAACACCATGACTTGGGTCAGGTGCACCTTAGTCTTCAAAGTGACATTTTTGCTTTTTAACACTTTAAATAGGTCTTTTGCAGCAGATTTGCCCAATGCAATGCGTCTTTTGATTTCTTGACTGCTGCTTTCATGAGTGTTGATTGTGGATCCAAGTAAAAGGAAATCCTTGACAACTTCAATCTTTTCTCCGTTTATCATAATGTTGCTTATTGGTCCAGTTGTGAGGATTTTTGTTTTCTTTATGTTGAGGTGTAATTCATAGAGAAGGCTATAGTCTTTGATCTTCATCAGTAAGTACTCCAAGTCCTCTTCACTTTCAACAAGCAAGGTTGTGTCATCTGCATAATGCAAGTTGGAGTCTTCCTCCAATCCTGATGCCCCATTCTTCTTCATATATTCCAGCTTCTCTAATTATTTGCTCAGCATATAGACTGAATAGGTGTGGTGAAAGGATACAACCCTGACACACATCTTGCCTGACTTTAAACCACTCAGTATCCCCTTGTTCTGTTTTAACTACTGCTTCTTGATCTATGTACAGGTTTCTCATGAGCACAATTAAGTGTTCTGGAATTCCCATTCTTCACTATGTTATCCGTAATTTGTTATGATCCACGCAGATGAATGCCTTAGTGTAGTCAATAAAACACAGTAAACGTCTTTCTGGTATTCTCTGCTTTCAGCCAGCATCCATCTGACATCAGCAATGATATCCCTTGTTCCATGTCCTCTTCTGATTCCAGCTAGCATTTCTGGCAGTCCTGTGTAGAGGTACTGCTGCAGCTGCTTTTGAATGATCTCCAGCAAAATTTTACTTGTGTCTGACATTAATGACATTGTTTGATAATTTTTTCATTTGGTTGGATCAACTTTCTTTGGAATAGGAATGAACATGGACCTCTTCCAATAGGTTGGCCAGGTAGACGTCTTCCAAATTTCTTGGCATAGAAGAGTGAGCACATCCAGAGCTTCATTTGTCTGTTGAAACATCTCAACTGGCACTCGGTCCATTCCTGGAGCCTTGTTTTCCTCCAATGCATTCAGTGCAGCTTGGACCTCTTCCTTCAGTACAGCTGGATCCTGATCATATGTTACCTCCTGAAATGGTTGAATGTCAGCCAATTGTTTTTGGTTCAGTGACTGTGTATTCCTTCCATCTTCTCTTTGATGCTTCCTGTGTCATTTAATATTTTCCCAGTAGAATCCTGCAATATTCAAATATTCAAGAATTTTTTCTTCAGTTCTTTCAGCTTGAGAAATGCTGAACTATGTTTTATTCTTTTGGGGTTTTTTGCACATTTCCTTGTTATACTTTACTTTGTCTTCTCCAGCCACCCTTTGAAATCATCTGTTCAGGTCTTTTACTTCATAATTTCTTCCATTTGCTTTAGCTACTCAACATTCAAGAACAAGTATCAGGATCTCTTCCGACATCTATTTTGGTACTTTCTTTCTTTTCTGCCTTTTTAATGACCTCTTGCTTTCTTCATGTATAATGTCCTTGATGTCATTTTACAACTTGTCTGGTCTTAGTCATTAGCGTTCTACATGTCAAATCTATTCTTGAGATGGTCTCTAAATTTAGGTGGGATATACTCAAGGTTATCCTTTTACTCCCATGGACTTGTGTAATTTTCTTGACCTTCAACTTGAACTTGCATAAGAGCAACTGATGATCTGTTCTGCAGTCGGCCCCTGACCTTATTCTGACTGATGATATTGAGCTTTTCCATCATCTCTTTCCACAGATGTAGCGGATTTGATTCCTGTGTATTTCATCTGGTGAGATTCACGTTTATAGTCGCCTTTTATGATGAAAAAGGTATTTGCAATGAAGAAGTCATTGGTTTTGCAAAATTCTGTAATGCAGTCTCCGGCATTGTTTCTCCGGCGTATTTTCTCTCACCAAGGCCATATTTTCCAACTACTGATCCTTCTTCTTTGCTTCCAACTTTCCCATTCCAATTACCCATAATTATCAATGCATCCTGATTGCATGTTCAATAAATTTCAGAGTGCAGAAGTTGGTAAAAATCTTCAATTTCTTTTTTTTTAATTTTTTAAATTGTTGTAATTATATGAAGCTTACATTTCAAGTTAGTCTCCAATACAAAATTTTTATACATACATTGTTATGAGACACGAATTGCTCACCACTTTCTGCAACAGCACACTCTTCCTTTCTGCCCCTGATTCCGCATGACCATTCAACCAGCTCCTAACTCTGCCTTCCCATCTCACCTCTGGACAGAAGCTGCCCCTTTGATCTCTTGTATCTACTTGAGCTAAGAGGCACACTTTTCACGAGTATCACTTTATGTCCCATAGTCCAGTCAAATCCCTGTCTGAAGACTTGGCCTTGGAAATTGTTTTATTTCTGGGCTGATAGAGAGTCCAGGAGCCATGCTTTCCTGGGCACCTCCAGTCGCAGTCAGACCATTAAGTCTGGTCTTCTTACTAGAATTTGAGTTCTGCACCCATTATTCTACTGCTCCATCAGGGACTCTTTGTTATGTTCCCTGTCAGGGCAGTCATTGGTGGTAGCCAGGCACCATCTAGTTCTTCTGGTCTCAGGCTGATGAAGTCTCTGGTTTAGGTGGCCCATTCTGTCTCTTGAGCTAATACTTTCCTTGTGTCTTTGGTGTTCTTCGTTCTCCTTTACTCCAAGTGGTTGGGACCAATTGATGCATCTTAGGTGGCAGCTTGCAAGCTTTTAAGACCCCAGACACCACTCACCAAGTAGGATGCAGAGTATTTTCTTAATAAGCTTTGTTATGCCAATTGACATAGATGTACCCTGAAAGCATGCTCCTCAGACCCCCCATCCCTGCTACTCTGTCTCTCAAAGTATTTGATTGTATTCAGGAAACTTCTTAGCTTTGGTTTAGTCCAGTTGTGCTGAATTCCCCTGTAGTGTGTGCTATCTTTCCCCTCACCTAAGATGATTCTTATCTACTACCTAGCTAGTGAATAACCCTCGCCCTCCCTTTCCACCGCCGTAACGATCAAAGAATGTTTTCTTCTGTGTTTAAACCTTTTTTTGAATTCTTATAATAGTGGTCTTCTACAGTATTTCTCCTTCTGCGACTGACTAATTTCACTCAGCATAATAAGTTGCAGCTTCCACCATGTTATATGATGTTTCACAGCTTCATCCTTGTTCTTCATTGTTGAGTAATATTCCCCTGTGTGGATATACCATAGTTTGTTTATCCATTCATCCATTGATGGACACCTAGGTTGTTTCCATCTTTTTGCTATTGTAAACAGTGCTGCAATGAACATGGGTGTGCATATATCTATTCGTGTGACAGCTCTTGTTTCTCTAGGATATATTCCAAAGAGCGGGATAGCTGGATCGTATGGTACTTCTATTTCTAGCTTTTTAAGGAAACACCAAATCGATTTCTAAAGTGGTTGTACCATTTTACATTCCCACCAACAGTGTATAAGTGTTCCAGTCTCTCCACAACCTCTCCAGCATTTATTATTTTGCGTTTTTTGGATTAATGCTAGCCTTGTTGGGGTGAGATGATATCTCACTGTAGTTTTGATCTGCATTTCTCTAATAACTGATGATCGTGAGTATTTCTTCATGTGTCTGTTAGCCCCCTGAATATCTTCTTTGGTGAAGTGCCTGTTCATATCTTTTGTCCATTGTTTATTTGGGTTATTTGTCTTTTTGTTGTTGAGATTTTGCAGTTTCTTGTAGATTTTAGAGATTAAACACTGATCAGATTTGTCATAGCCAAAAATTTTTTCCCAGTCTGTAGGTTGTCTTCTGACTCTTTTGGTGAAGTCTTTTGATGAGCATAAGTGTTTGATTTTTAAGAGCTCCCATTTATCTAGTCTCTCTTCTGGTGCTTGTGCATTGTTACTTATGGTTTGTATTGTGTTTATGCCATGTATTAGGGCTTTTAGCGTTATCTCTATTTTTTCTTCCATGATCTTTATCATTTTCGATTTTATATTTAAGTCTTTGATCCATTTTGAGCTAGTTTTTGTACATGGTGTGAGGTATGGGTCTTGTTTCAGTTTTTTGCAGATGGATATCCAGTTATGCCAGCATCATTTGTTAAAGAGACTATCTTTTCCCCAATGAATGGACTTCGGGTTTTTGTCAAATATTAGCTGCTCATAGGTGGATGAGCTTATATCAGGATTCTCAACTCTGTTCCATAGGTTTATATATCTGTTGTTGTACCAGTACCAGGCTGTTTTGACTACCGTGGCAGTGTAGTAGTTACTAAAATCAGGTAGTGTAAGGCCTCCCACTTTGTTCTTCTTCTTCAGTAATGCTTTATTTATTTGGGGCCTCTTCCCTTTCTATATGAAGTTGGTGATTTGTTTCTCCATCTCATTAAAAAATGCTGGTGGTATTTTATCGGGATTGCATTGTATCTGTATATTGCTTTGGGTAGAATTGACATTTTCACTATGTTGAGTCTATCTATCCGTGAGCAAGGTATGTTTTCCACTTATGCAGGTCTCTTAGTTTCTTGCAGTAGTGTCTTGTAGTTTTCTGTGTATAGATCATTTATGTCTCTGTTTAGATTTATTCCTAAGTATTTTATCTTCTCAGGGGCTATTGTAAATGGTATTGAGTTGGTAATTTCCTCTTTGAGGTTCTCTTTGTTGGCGTAAAGGAATCCAATTGATTTTTGTTTGTTTATCTTGTATTCCGAAACTTTGCTGAAATCTTCTATTAGTTCCAGTAGTTTTCTTGTGGATTCTTTGGGGTTTTCTGTGTATAAGATCATATCATATGCAAATAGAGATACTTTGACTTCTTCCCTACGTATTTGGATGCCCTTTATTTCTTTTTCTAGCTTAATTGCTCTGGCTAGGACCTCCCACACGATGTTAAATAATAGTGGTGATAGAGGGCATCAAAATCTTCAATTTCTTCATCTTTGGCCTTAGTGGTTGGTGTGTAAATTTGAATAATAGTCTAATTAGCTAGTCTTCCTTGTAGGCATATAGATATTATCCTACCACTGACAGAATTGTACTTCAGGATAGATCTTGAAATGTTCCTTTTGACAATGAATGCAATTCCATTCCTTTTTACATTGTCATTCTTGACATATTAGACCAGGTGATTGTCCAGTTCCAAATAGCCAATGCCAGCCCATTTCAGCTCATTAATGGCTTGGATATCGATGTTTAGGTTTTCCATTTAATTTTTGATGATTTCTAATTTTCCTAGATTCATACTTTTTACATTCCACATTCCATTTACCAATGGATGTTTACAGGTGTTTCTTCTCGTTTTGAGTCCTGCTACGCCGGCAAATGAAGGTCCTGAAAGCTTGACTCCATCCACATCATTAAGGTCATCTCTAATTTGAGGAGGGAGCTCTTCTCCAGTCGTATTTTGAGTGTCTTCCAACATGAGGGTCTCATCTTCTGGAATTATGTCAGACAATGTTCCACTGCTGTTCATAAAGTTTTCACTGGCTAATTCTTTTCAGAAGTTCACCACTAGCTCCTTCTTCCTAGTCTGTCTTAGTCTAGAAGCTCAGCTGAAATTGGTTGGCCATGGGTGACCTTGCTGGTATTTGAATACTAGTGGCATAGCTGCTATGATCACAGCAACATGAAAGCCCCCATAAACTGACAGATATATGAGGGCTAGAGTAACAGGGCAAGAAAAATAAATAAAGGCCATCCAAAATGGTAACATAGAAGTAAAACTATCCATAATTGAGGATGATATGATACAGAACCCAAAAGACTCCATAAGAAAACTACTAGAACTAATAGATTCAGAGTGTAGTAGGATACAAGATAAACACACAAAAATCAGTTGGAATCCTATACAGCAATGAAGAGAACTATGAAAAGGAAATCAGGAAAGCAAAATCATTTATCATAGTAACTAAAAGAGTAAAATACTTAATAATTAATCTAACCAGAGATGTAAAAGACCTATACAAGAAAAAAATTACAAAACACTACTACAGGAGACCAAAAGAGACCTACAGAAATGGAAAAACATACCATGCTCAGGGATAGGTAGACTCAGCACTGTAAAAACGTCAATTCTACCCAAAGCAATCTACAAATACAATGTAATCCCCATCCAAATACCCGTAGCATTATTTAAGGAGAATTAAAACTAATCACCAACTTTGTACAGAAAGTAAAGAGGCCCTGGATATGTAAAGCATTATTGAAGAAGAAGAACAAAGTAGAAGGCCTCACACTACCTGACCTCAGAACCTACTATACAGCTTTGGTAGTCAAAACAGCCTGATACTGGTGCAACAACAGACACATTGACCAACGGAATAGAATTGAGAACCCAGATGTAAATCCATCCACCTGTTGTCACCTGATCTTCCACAAAGGCCCAAAGTCTATCAAATGGGGAAAGGGCAGTCTTTTTAACAAATAATGCTGGCAAAACTGGATGTCTAGCTGTAAAAAAATGAAACAGGATCCATATCCCACACCGTACAAAAAACTAATTCAAAATGGATCAAAAACCTAAATATAAAACTAAAAGCTGTAAAGATCATGGAAGAAAAAATAGGAACAATGCTGCGGAGGCCCTAAAATGCAGAACAAACGGTATACAAACCATAACAATAAACAAACACCAAAAGATAAGCTATTTCACTGGGATCTTCTAAAAATTAAACACTTATGCTCATCAAAAGACTTCACCAAAACAGTGAAAGAACCTACAGGCAGAAAAAAAAATTGTCTATGACAAAACCGACAAAGTTCTAATCTCTAATATCTATAGGAAAATCCAACACCTCTACAATACAAAGACAAATTATCCAATTAAAAAATGGGCAAAGGCTATGAACAAACACTTCAACAAAGAAGACAATCAGATGGCTAACAGAAACATGAGGAAATGCTTGAGATCACTAGCCATTAGATAAACACAAATCAAAACTACAGTGAGATACAATCTCACTCCTACATTACTGGCACAAATCAAAAAAACAGAAAATAACAAATGTTGGAGAGGCTGCAGGGAGATTGGAACTCTTATGCACTGCTGGTGGGAATGCAAAATGGCACAACCATTTTGGAAAATAATATGGCACTGCCTTAAAAAGCTAGAAATTGAAATATCACATGATCCAGGAATCCCACTCCTAGGAATATATCTTAGAGAAGAAAATATATCCTAGAGAAATGAGTCGTCACATGAATAGACATATACACACCCATGTTCACTGCACCTTTGGTCACAATAGCAAAAAGATGGAAACAATCTAAGTGCCCATCAACAGATGAATGGATAAACAAACTATGGTACATACATACAATGGAATATTATGCAATGATAAAGAACAATGATGAATCTTCAAAACATCTCACAAATGGATGAATCTGGAGGGCATTATTTTGAGTGAAATAAATCAATCACAAAAGGACAAATACTGTACGAGACCACTAATATGAAAATGCATGAAAAGGTATATATACAGAAACAATCTTTGATGGTTGCAAGGGAAGGGAGAGGTGGGGAGGGAAAAACACTAAATAGACAAATAGATAAGTGGTAACTTTGGTGAAAGGCAAGACAGTACACAATACTAGGGAAGTCAGCAGAGCTTGATCAGGCAAAGTCATAGTAGTTTCATATACACATCCAAAAACTCCCATAAGGATGGAGTCAGTGGGCTGACGGTTGGGGACCATGGTCTCTGGGAACATCTAGATCAATTGGCATAACATAGTTTATAAGGAAACTGCTATACATCCTACTTTGGTGAATAGCCTCTGGGGTCTTAAAAGCTTGTGAGTAGCCTTCTAAGATACATTTACTGGTCCCTCTCCATCTGGAGCAAGGGAGAATGGAGAAAACCAAAGATACAAGGGAAAGATGAGTCCAAAAGATTAATGGAACACAGCTATCACAGCCTCCAGCAGACTGAGTCCAGCATAACTACGTGGTGCCCAGCTACCACCACTGACTACTCTGACAGGGATCACAATAGAAGATCCCAGACAGAGCTGGGGAAAACTGTAGAAAAAAAATTCAAGCTTAGAAAAATGTATCAGACTTACTGGTCTGACAGAAACTGGAGAAATCCTAAGAGTATGGCCCCTGGACACCCTTTTAACTCAGTACTAAAGTCACCCCTGAAGTTCACCCTTCAGCCAAAGATTAGTCAGCCTATAACACAAACAATAATACAAGTACCTCAGCCATGTATATGAGACTAAATGGGCACACCAGCCCACCGGCAACGACGTGAAGGCAGGAGGGGACAGGAAACCTGGACAAATGGAAATGGGGAACCCAAGGTTGAGAAGGGGAGAGTGTTGACACAACGTGGGTGACTAATGTCACAAAACAATATTTGTGTGGTTTAATGACTCTGTAAACGTTCACCTAAAGGAAAATTGCAAAAAAAAAATGGTGTTAAAATTTTAAAAAATTAAAAAAAAAAAAGAAGAAAAAGCCAATGATTCTAAACTTCCCTTCCACAGATGTTAAACTGTGCCTGGAATTCTGAAGAATGTCTTTTGTTTAAATCACTAAAATCTGTTAAAATGTATATGCTTCAAGGCAAAGGGAACACATTAAGTCAAGGTCTGTCATTGATTTATTTAAAATAAGATTATCAGTTTTTGTTTTTAGCAGAGAGCAAATAGGAATAGATGAAGTATATCTGTAGGCAAACATTGGAGGCTGGGATGCTACCCTCCTTCTGGTTGGAAAGGAGACCCAGAAAACACCAGACATCACATGGGTTAGAGTATTTGAAGGATATTCATAATCTAATTGACATATGGCAATGTGAAATATTATGCATGGATATCTGGAGTGGGAGTGATTGGGCGGCAAATGGATGACAAATTCTACAACAGGGATATTCAGAGATTCATTTACAAAAATTATGACAATTACAAAATTGATAGTTTTGCCATAAAATCACCAATCCATGAGACAAAATGATAAGAAGAATTGATCCATTTATAATGAGAGAAATGTCAGCTTTTTGGTTCTTACCACTAGGTTCTGCAAATCAACTCACAAATTCTTTTTTTTTTTTTTTTATTGTACTTCAGGTGAGGGTTTACAGAACAAATAGTTTCTCATTAAACAGTAGTACACATATTGTTTTATGACGATGGTTAACAACCGCAAGACAAGTCAACCCTCTCCCTTCTAAATCTTTTTATTTTTATTTTGGGTGAAAATATACATAGCCAAAGATACATCATTTCAAAAATTTCTACATGCACAGTTCAGTGACATCAACTAAGCTCTTCCAATTGTGCTGCTATTCTCACTTTAGATGAAGGTTTACAAAACAAAATAGTTTCTCATAAAACATTTAGTAACATGTTGCTCTATGACAATGGATAACAACCTCACTACACTTCAACACTGTCCTTACTCAACCTTGGGTTCCCTATCACCAGCTTTCTTGTCCCCTTCTGCCTTCTAGCCCTTGTCCCTGGACAGCTGTGCCTCATTAGTCCCATTTTGTTTTATGGGGCTGTCCAACCCCGGCTGAACACCTTGGAAGTGACTTCACCACTGAGCTAAAAGGGTGTCTGGGGGCCATACTCTCGAGGTTTCTCCAGTCTCCTTTAGGCCAGTACATCTGGTCTTTTTTGTGTGTGTTAGAATTTTGTTCTACATCCTTCTCCAGCTCTGTCCATAACCCACTGTTGTGATCCCAGTGAGAGCAGTCAGTGGTGGTAGCCGGGCCCATCTTGCTGTACTGGACTCAGTCTGGTGCAGGACTTGGTAGCTGTGGTCCATTAGTCCTTTGGACTAATCTTTCCCTTGTATCCTGTTCCCTTCATTCCCTTTGCTCCCCGAAGGGAATGAGACCAGTGGAGTATCTTAGATGGCTGCTTACAGACTTTTAAGACCCCAGATGCTACTCGCCAAGGTAAAATGTAGAACATTGTCTTTATAAACTGTGTTATGCCAATTGAGCTAGATGTTCCCGGAGACCATGGTCCCCACGGCTCTCCACTCAGCAATTCAGTCCCTCAGGGAGTTTGGATGTGTCTATGGAACTTCCATGACCTTTCCTTGTACAAGTTGTGCTGGTTTTCCCAGTATTGTGTACTGTCTCACGCTTCACCAAAGATACCACTTATCTATTTTCTATTTAGTATTTGCCCCCCACCCCTCCCAGCCCTGGTAACCAAAAAAGATTGTTACTTTTTGTGTATAAACTTTTTCATGGGTTTTTACAATAAAGTTCTCATACAATATTGATCCTTTTGTAATTGACTTATTTCACTCAGCATAATGTCCTCCACTTTCATCCATGTTATGCGATGCTTCACAGATTCATCGTTGTTTTTTATCATTGCATAGTACTCCATTGTGTGTATGTACCATAGTTTGTTTATCCATTCATCTGTTGATGGGTATCTAGGTTGTTTCCATCTTTTTGCTATTGTGAACAGTGCTGTCATGAACATAGATGTGCATATGTCTATTCAAGTGATGACTCTTATTTCTCTGGGATATATTCCTGGGAGTGGGATTGCTAGATCGTATGGTATTTCTATTTCCAGCTTTCTAAGCAAACACCATATCATTTGCCAAAATGGTTATCATTTTGCATTTCCACCAGCAGTGCATAAGATTTCCGGTCTCCCTGCAGCTCCTCCAACATTTGTTATTTCCAGAGTTTTTGATTCGTGCCAGTAATGCTGGGGTGAGACGGTATCTCATTGGCAACTCACAAATTCTTAAATCACTCAGTAGGGTTACATTTCAAGGTTAGAGTGTAGCATGATGCTTATTTGTTTTCATAAGCACTATGGTGCTCTTGTTACATTTTTTGTTCAACTTGTCATTTATTCCTAATATGCCTAGCATAGATCTGGACACACACATCTCTAATTTGAGGCCTGTTTTGAGTGTATCTGGCTGCTGGGCTCCTTAAATGGAGGGGATAGAAGGACTCTTGGGCACATTTGTTGTTGTTGTTGTTGCTGGCTAGGGCTCAGGTCCAGTTGTTGGAGTACTTTTGGTGTGGAGGCAATTCCACGAATGGTGGAAGGCACCATGGTTTCTGCTTCTGTGGACCAGCAGAATGACAGTAGCCAAGCTCTCCAATACCTGTAGCCTCAGTCTCACTGTCCAAGGTTAGCTTCACAAACCTTATTTTGCATACAATGTGAGGATCTTTTTATAATTCAGATGCTGATTCATAGGTTGGTTTGGTGCCTGTGATTCTGTATTTCTAACTGGCTATTGGGTGAGGAAGCATTTGCTACTGGTCCATAGACCAGACTGAATAGAAGGTACTAGGGCATCTACCCTGCAAGCCCTAAGTACTAAATAGCTAGTTACCTCAAACGGGTTAAAGTTGGAAGTGGAGGGGAGTCAGGGTGTGTTCAGCCTGTCTTCTCCCCAGTGCCGCTCAAATTCCTAACCGAATTTGGAATCAGAATTCAAATCTGGCTCCCGGCAGTTTATAGAAAAATGGCACTCTAGGCAGAAGCACCACGCCATCCCTCTACAGCAAAGATCTGAAAAACTAAGCCGAACAGAGAATACAACAATCCTGAAACCCTAAAACATCAAATGAAGAGATAAAGAACTCAGCCAAGCA
>NW_004443969.1:1410043-1411496 GCF_000243295.1 Trichechus manatus latirostris
GCCATCTCCCCCTCCTTTCACTCGAGTGCCTCGCTCCGTGCGCCATCTTTGCTTCTTCCTGAGGGGCTGCAGAGCACCGGCAATTTGTGATATACACTTTCTCCCTCTCTACCCTTCTTCACCCATACTCGGCCCCCTCCGCTTCCCGTAGACACAGTCTCTTGTCCAGAAACATCAGCCCGCAGTAGATGGCTCTCTGAGTGCCATTTGTTGGCTGCTAGTGTTGCTTCCTTTTATTCTGCTTCTTTTGATTTCTTACTTGCCGCTAGCCACCTCCCCTTCCTTTCACTCGAATGCCTGGCTCTGTGCACCATCTTTGCTTCTTCTAGACGGGCTGCGGAGCTCCATTCGAGTGTGGAGCTGCTTCTCGGTATGGGCTACCGTGCTGGTGGGATCCCAGGGCTTTTGTTCATTTGTTTGTTTTGAATTGTTTGTTTTCTTTTCCTTTTCTTGAATTGGGAGCGCTTTCTGGCCACGTGGACCTGCGTGGCGAGGAGACTCCCCTTTGGCTTCCACAGACGTGCAGAGGGATCCCTGAGGGCATTTCTTTTTCATTTTTTTTTTCTGTTTTTTTTTTTGGGTGCCTTTCTTGTTATTATTTTTTTTTAATTTGTTTTGTTTTCTTTTCCCTCTTTTTCCCTTTTTGTCTTTCTTCATTGCTCAGTCTCTCGTCTCTCTATATCTTCCTTCTCTTTCTGATCCCTGAATACCAGGTATTGTATACCTCTATGCTTTCTAGCCAGGCTGTGCTGCAACACCTGAGAGCGACTTACCTAGACCCCATAGCTGCACCGGTGGGATCCCTGGGAACTTTGCAGTTGTTTAACATTTCTGATTTTTATTTATTCATTCTTTTCTTTTCTTCCTCTTCCCCTTTATGTTTTTCTCCATTTCATAGTCTCTCATCTCTCCATTCCAATGGAAAGCTCCCCTAGCATTCTTTTTGGTTTGTTACTATGTTTTTGGCTCCTGTTCCTCACTCTTCTCTCCCATATCCATCTTAGCTCCACACATAACAATCTCCCTGCTGCATCCTGCCTATCTGCACCGTGCAATTGACATCACACCACCAAGCAGCACAGGCACGGACTAATGGAACCTACCATGCACTGATTACTGACCCGCTCTGGTGGCTGCAGTAAGTGTCACAAACAACCCATCCCAGTAACTCCTCTTCAGCTAGACCTGCCCTGCCATACCATATCTGAGTGACTGACCCTGCCAGTTGGAGAAGAAGGTGAAAAGTACTGAGTGCACAGACGAGCAAACAACAAAGAATACACAGTCCGACTGCTCAGAAGTAGTCAAAATTTTTTTTAAAAAAGGGAAAAAACAACCAAACTTGCAATCAATAAATGAGAAAAATAACTACTGAATATCCCCAAAACAACAGACAATATCAAAACATATACAAAAACAGGACAGGATGGTCCAAAATAAAACACCAGATGAC
>NW_004443969.1:1417857-1419486 GCF_000243295.1 Trichechus manatus latirostris
GTTGAGAAGTTAGAGGGTTGATATGTTGTGGGGTTGTTAACCAATGTCGTAAAACAACATGTGTACTACTGTTTCATGAGAAACTATTTGTTCTGTAAGCCTTCACGTGAAGTACAATAAAAATAAAAAATTCTGGCTCCCATCTCCATCACATTAAATAATCCAGATGATCCAACCGAGCCTTCTTTTTCACATGTTTAAGAGAAGAATAATAATGCACACTTACAGATTTGTTAGCATAATAAAATTATTTGTATTATGTATGATTTATGTTGGTGTGGAGGTGGTTCTATGAGTGGTGGAAAGCACCATCCCATAGAAACCCTATATGCAACAGAATGAAACACTGCCCAGTGTCATCCTCATAATTGTTGCTATATTTGAGCCCATTGTAACAGCCACTGTGTCAATTCATCTCTTTGAGTGTCTTCCTCTTTTTCGCTGACCCTCTACTTTACCAAGCATGATGTCTTTCTCCAGGGACTGGTCCCTCCTGATAACATGTCTAAATTATGTGAGATGAAGGCTTACCGTCCTTGCTTCTAAGGAGCATTCAGGTTATACTTCTTCCAGTACAGATTTGTTCCTTTTTTTTTTGGCAATCCATGGTATATTCAATATTGTTCACCAACACTACAATTCAAAGGTATCAATTCTTCCAAGAAGTAAATTCTTCTTCAGTCTTTCTTATTTATTGTCCAGCTTTTGAATGTATATGAGGCAATGGAAAATACCATGGCTTGGGTCAGGAGTACCTTAGTCCTCAAAGTGACATCTTTGCTTTTTAAAATTTTACAGAGGTCTTTTGCAGCAGATTTGTCCAATGCAATGCATCATTTGATTTCAATTTTTAAAAATTTTTTCCCATACAAAAATTTCTACATACATTGTTATGTGACTCTAATTGCTCTCCCCATACTGTGACAACACATTCCTCCTTTCCACCCCTGATTCCCCATGTCCATTCAACCAGCTCCTAACCCTGTCTGCCTTCCCATCTCACCTCCGGAAAGAAGCTGCCCATTTAGTCTCTTGTAGCTACTTGAGCTAAGAGGCACACTCTTCACAAGTATTACTTTATGTCCCACAGTCCAGTCCAATCCCTGTCTAAAGAGTTAGCCTCAGAAATTGTTTTATTTCTGGGCTGATAGAGAATCCAGGGGCCATGCTTTCCAGGATTCCTCCAGTCTCAGTCAAACCATTAAATCTGGTCTTCTTACTAGAATTTGAGTCCTGCACCCCACTTTGTTCCTGCTCCATCTGAGACTCTCTATTGTGTTCCCTGTTGGGGCAGTCATTGGTGGTAGCTGGGCACCATCTAGTTTTTCTGGTCTCCGGCTGATGAAGTCTCTGGTTTATGTGGCCCTTTCTGTCTCTTAGGCTAATACTTTCCTAGTGTCTTTGGTTTTCTTCATTCTCCTTTACTCCAGGTGGTTGGGACCAATTGATGCATCTTACTTAGATGGTCGCTTGCAAGCTTTCAAGACCCTAGACGCCACTCACCGAAGTAGGATGCAGGACATTTTACATTCAGCATAATTTGACAGGTATGAGTTTAGTGCTGTCATTTTCATGTCTTTTTTTGTGTGTTGTTCACTGTTTCTTTGTTCCACTTAATTTTCTGTGCTG
>NW_004443969.1:1420446-1462490 GCF_000243295.1 Trichechus manatus latirostris
GCCTCAATTCTGCTCCTATGACTTCCTACTGAGTTGTCTAATTCTGAAATTTTATTGTTAATCTTCTGGATTTCTGATTGCTGTCTCTCTATGGATTCTTACAGCCTATTAAATTTGGCATTATGTTCTTGAGTAACTTTTTTAAGTTCCACTACTACTGTGTCTGTATGTTCTCTGGATGTTTCCGCATTCTGTAGAATTCCTTTCTAATTTCTAGAAGAGTTCTGTATATTAATCTTTTGTATTCTGCCTCTGGTAATTCCAAGAAGTACTCTTCCTCCAGAGAGTTTATTGATTCTTTATTCTGGGAGATTTCTGAAGCCATCACTGACTGCCTCTTTATGTGACTTGATATTGACTGTTGTCTCTGAGCTTTCAATAATTTATTATAATTTTATTTTGTATTTGTTTAGTGAAACCTAGCTTGTTATTTTGTTTTGCTTTGATATGCCCAAATAGGCTGCTCGTGGGCACTAGCTTGATTTTTGACACCTTTGGATGTCTAACATCCTGTCACCAGGTAGTCTGTTCTGTAACTAAGTATGTGCACACAAGAGTCTGTTAAATTTTCAGCTCACGTGTTCAGGCATTCAGTCACCAAGTGTGTGATGCAGGCTTTCACCCCTAGTCCTAGAGAGGCATGGGTGATTGGTGCAGGCACTGGACTCTGGCTGTGGTAGGGGATCATATGCTAAGCCAGGCAGGGAGCTGATGGCTGCCCCTGAGAGTCTGAAAGGAAAGCGTGTCCTTACTCTCTAAAGTGAGTAGGTAGGTGTGTTTTGCAGCTGGACTATGAGCACTCCACTCTGTTCGCTTTAAAGACTCGAGGGCACCACTTTTTCTTGGACTCCTGTAGCAGGTGACTAGGCACTTTAGGTGATATTACCAGTCCTCAAGACCCTGCTGCAGATTGATAGAAGTGCCTACTTAAGGGCTGGGCTGTTTTGAGGGTCACAAATCTGCCAGTTCATAGCTGAAGCCATTGAATTTAAACTTCAGATATTTGCCCTGTTGTACTGTGGTAGTGTGGACTAACACTATTGACATGGGTCCCCACAAGTCTATACAGGGGTGTAAGTCTCTCAGAGTCTGCGGACTCCTGAAACCTGTGCCTAGCAAAAGAGCTGTGCCGATCCTGTGTTCCTGTCTTAGGGGAGCCTGTAGCTTAATTGTTCCCTCTCAAAGGCCAGGAGAATGGGTCAGAGAGCCTTTTGGGATCTACTTCTGGCCCTTTTGAATTCCGGTGCAGAGTGCAGAGGGAGAAGGTAAAAGGCAGAGAGGTTTTTCCCAAATCTGATGCAGAGCACGGAGGGAGGAGGTAAAAGGGAGAGAAGTTTTACCACCTGTGAGCAGCTAATATTTGACAAAGGCCCAAAGTCCATTAATTGGGGAAAACACACTCTCTTTAACAAATGGTGCTGGCATAATTGGATATCTATATGCAAAAAACTGAAACAAGACCCATATCTCACACCATGTACAAAACCTAACTCAAAATGGATCAAAGACTTAAATATAAAATCGAAAATGATAAGGATCATGGAATAAAAAATAGGAACAATGCTAGGAGCCCTAATACATGGTATAAACAAAATACGAACCATAAGTAACAATGCACAAGCACCAGAAGAGAGACTAGATAAATGGGAGCTCCTAAAAATCAAACACCTATGCTCATCCAAAGACTTCACCAAAAGAGTAAAAAGACAACCTACAGAGTGGGAAAAAATTTTTGGCTATAAGAAATCTGATCAGCGTTTAATCCCTAAAATCTACAAGATACTGCAAAACCTCAACAGCAAAAAGACAAACAACCCAATTAAAAAGTGGGCAACTGATATGAACAGACACTTCACCAAAGAAGATATTCAGGCGGCTAACAGACACATGAAGAAATGCTCACGATCACTAGCCATTAGAGAAATACAGATCAAAACTACAATGAGATATCATCTAACCCCAATAAGGCTAGCATTAAATCAAAAACCACAAAACAATAAATTCTGGAGAAATTGTGGAGAGACTGGGACACTTATACACTGTTGGTGGGAATGTAAAATGGTACAACCACTTTGGAAATCGACTTGGCGCTTCCTTAAAAAGCTAGAAATAGAAGTACCATACGATCCAGCTATCCTGATGCTTGGAGTACATCCTAGAGAAACAAGAGCCATCACACGAATAGATATATGCACACCCGTGTTCATTGCATCAGTGTTCACAATAGCAAAAACATGGAAGCAGCCTAAGTGCACATCGATGGACAAATGGATAAACAAACTATAGTATATACACACAATGGAATAGTATGCAAGGATAAAGAACAATGATGAAGCCGTGAAAGAGCGTATAACTTGGTGGAAGCTAGAATTTATTATGCTGAGTGAATTTAGTCAGTCACAGAAGGACAAATACTGTATAACACCACTATTATAAGAACTCAAGAAAAGGTTTAAACACAGAAGAAAACATTCGTTGATGGTTACAAGAGTGGGGAGGCACGGTGAGGGTTATCACTAACTAGGTAGTAGATAAGAATCATCTTAGGTGAAGAGAAGGTCAGCACACACTACAGGGAAGCCAGCACAATGGGACTAAACCAAAGCTAAGAATTTTCCTCAATACAATCAAATACTTTGAGAGACAGAGTAGCACGGATGCGGGGTCTGTGGACCATGCTTTCAGGGGACATCTATGTCAATTGGCATAACAAAGCTTATTAAGAAAATGTTCTCCATCCTACTTTGGTGAGTGGCGTCTGGGATCTTAAAAGCTTGCAAGCGGCCATCTAAGATGCATCGATTGGTCCCAACCACTTGGAGTAAAGGAGAACAAAGAACACCAAAGACAAGGAAAGTATTGGCCCAAGAGACAGAATGGGCCACATAAACCAGAGACCTCATGAGCCTGAGAGCAGAACCACTAGATGGTGCTGGCTACCACCAATGAACGTCCTGACAGGGAACACAACAGCGGGTCCCTGATGGAGCTGCAGAAAGATGTGATGCAGAACTCAAATTCTAGTAAGAAGACCAGACTTAATGGTCTAACTAAGACTGGAGCTGCCCCGTAAAGCATGGCCCCTGGTCTTTCCATCACCCCGGAACTTAATCAATTTCTGAAGCCAACTCTTCAGACAGAGATTGGACTGGACTGTGGGACATAAAGTGATACTTGTGAAGAATCTGACTCTTAGACAAGTAGATACAAGAGACCAATGGGGCAGCTTGTGTCCAGAGGTGAAATGGGAAGGCAGAGAGAGTTAGGAGCTGGTTGAATGTTCATGGGGAATCAGGGGCGGAGGGCAAGAGTGTTCTGTCACAGAATGGGGTGAGTGATTGGGGTCTCATAATAATGTATGTAAAAAAAATTCTGTATAGGAGACTAACTTGAAATGTAAACTTCATTTAATTACAACAATAAAAAAAATTTACTTTTGTGTGGTATTAATTTTGTTTGATAATTTCAGCATTCTGTTGGATCACCTTTCTTTAGAATGGCCTCAAATATGAATCTCTTCCAGTCAGTAGGCAAGTTATCTGTCTTCCAAATTTTTGGCGTAGATGAGTGGACACTTCCAGTGCAGCATCCGTTTGTTGAAACATCTCAGTTGGAATTCCTTCAATTCCTAGAGACTTGTTTTTCACCAATGCCTTCAGTGCAGCTTGGACTTCTTTCTTCAGTACCCTTGGTTCTTGATCATGTGCTACCTCCTGAAATGGTTGAATGTTGACCAGTTGGTTTTGGTTCAGTGACTCTGTGTATTCCTTCCATCTTCTTTTGATGCTTCCTTTGTTGTTAAATATTTTCCCCATAGAATCCTTCAGTACTGCAAGTGAAGGTTTGAATTTTTTCTTCAATTCTTTCAGCTTGAGAAATGGCGAGTATGTTCTTCCCTTTTGGTTTTCTAACTCCAGGTCTTTGCGCAATTCATTATAATATTTTACTTTGCCTTCTCGAGCCACACTTGAAATCGTCTGTTCATCTCATTTACTTCATCATTTTTCCCATTCATTTTAGCTACTCTGCTTTCAAGAGCAAGTTTCAGAGTCTCTTCTGACATCCATTTTGGTCTTTTCTTTCTTTCCTGTCTTGAACATGTATTGTATGCTAGGTGCTTTACATGCATCATCTGAATTAATGCTCACAGCAGTCCTTGTGGTAAGAGTTATTATTTGCACCTTACATATGAGAAAACAGGCTTAGAGTTATAAAGACCTTCCTGAAGTTTAGAATATAAGAGATGACAAAGCCAAGAATAAAATTTGTCTGGCTCCAAAGGCAGTCACTTTTTCATTTCACTCCACTGAAAACACTTCACCCATCCATTGTCCTCATGGGTCCAAAATACTTAATATAGAGTACCCTGTTGTGAGAATGTAAGTGTTTAATACATAAATATAATGTATATACAAAACTGTGTATATTGTTTTCTTAGAGTATTAGTGACCCAAGAGGACAAGAATATATTTCCATAACAGAAATAGCCAGAATTTACTATGTAAAGGAGGATTATGCTATATTAGTTTTTGCATATGGAAAAACACAATCTATGGTTGCTGGGGAATAATTAATTCCCCTAACAGACAAGTATCAGTGAAAATGAGAAAGTTATTGTCTATCTCACATTAGCATATTAACCAAAAATCTCTGATAAGCTCCCTGAATTCCACAACTCCATGGATTTAGGGATGTACCACCGCAGATACAGAGGAATAAAACTTATCCCTCAGAAGCTCCTCCACCCCCTCTACCAGGCCACTCCTCTTGCCCTACATATATAGCCCCCTCTCCATAGTGTCCCTACCACATCCTGAAATCTGGACTGCCTATGCTTACCAGTTTGGTACCAACCTAGGACTGAGGCCTAAATCCTCTAACCTTTCTCCCATTTTTCCTGCCATACCTGGACTTTTGGTGCTAATCTGAGAAGCATTCTGTGTTAGAGGATGTATGTATCAGGATTTTAGAATTGGAATGGATGCAAGAGTTGATTTAGGATAGTTTCTATCATTTTATAAATGGAAAACTAGAGCACAGATGGTTCAATTGCATGCCCAATGAAACACAGCTGATTACTGGCAGTTTCTATCAGCCTAGGGGTCTTTGCTAAGACCAGTATTTTTTTTTTTTTCCCAATACACGATAGAGACAGTCTACCACATCATGTGAACTAAATTGTGACCCTCTTAAGTGATATAAAACACACTTGCATTTTCCTTTACTTTTCAGTTGGCTAACCATGGAGTTTTAATGACAGGAATATAAGTCATTACGGCATAACTAATTTAGGGAGATGTGACTATGATTCAGAAACTTTTGGGTGCAAAAAGTAGCATACCAGATAATCAATCAAACTACTTTAGGCCAAAATAAATTGGGGTGAGGGGTGAAGGGAGGGCTCAAAAAACCACAAATGGACACTGATGGAGCTTCAGGAATGACTGAAGCCAGGGAAACAACGTTATCTCATTTTGTCTTTCTCCCTCTCCTTTGCTTGCTCTCTCTCTCTCTCTCTCCCACTTTCTTGCCTCTAATACTATTTCCCTTGTGAACTGGCAGCTATATTCTCCTTCAGGGTCCCTTAATTGTCGTTAAAACATTACATACATTTCCATTAAATCTAAAAGTCTTTGCCATGCATCAGGGAACATGACCACCTGGGATTCCTTGATTCAATAGACAAGAACTGCTTTTCTATCAATAACATCAGATAACAACCTAAGACTATAACACAGGACAGAACAACCAGATATCAGCCCAAATAGGGAAGTCACGAAAATAAATCAAAACTATAACACTGAAAATAGGGAAACAGAGACGTCAATATGTAAAAAATGACAAGATTAAAACAAAAAAGAAGGACTAAAAAATGTAGACATAGATTTCTCAATGGAGAGGAAGTCAAGGCCATATAAAGAAATAAAAGATAGGTATAAACTTAGAAAAATAGGGGTAAATGTTAAGATAACCACAAAAGAAACTAACAATCCTACACCTCAAAAAAAAAAAACAAACCTAGAAAAATATAAAGACTCAGCAAACACAAAATCAACAACAATCAAAAAGATGAAAAAAATACAAAGAAAATTAACTCAGCACAGAAAATTCAGTGGAACAAAGAAATTGTCAATGAGACGCACAAAAAGACATCAAAATGACAGTGCTAAACTCATACCTATCAATAATTACACTGAATGTAAATGGAGTAATGCACCAATAAAGAGACAGAGTGGAAGAATGGATAAAAAAAACACGATCCACCTATATACTGCCTAACAAGAGATACACCTTATACTTAAAGACACAAACAAACTAAAACTCAAATGATAGAAAAAAATATATCAAGCAAATGAAACACTCAAAAAAAGCAGGAGTGGCAATATTAATCTCTGACAAAATGAACTTTAAAGTAAAATCCACTACAAAGGAAAAGGAAGGACACTATACAATGATTAAAGGGTCAGTACACCAGGAGAATATAACTATAATAAATATTTACAAACCCAATGAAAGGCTCCAAAATACAAAAAACGAACTCTAACAGCACTGAAAAGAGAGATAGACAGCTCCACGATAATAATAGGAGACTTCAACACACCACTTTAGAAGAAGGTCAGAGCATCCAGAAAGAAGCTCGATAAAGACAAGGAAGATCTAATTACCACAATCAACCAACTTG
This sequence comes from Trichechus manatus latirostris, assembly GCF_000243295.1. Taxonomy (NCBI): domain Eukaryota; kingdom Metazoa; phylum Chordata; class Mammalia; order Sirenia; family Trichechidae; genus Trichechus; species Trichechus manatus. Next base: position 1,427,129 of record NW_004443969.1, read on the forward strand.
ATCTCTTGGACATATACCTAACAGTCCACCCAACAGCAGCTAGGAATACTTTCTTTTCCAACGCACATGGACCATTCTCCAGAATAGACCACATATTAGGCCATCAAGCAAGCCTTAGCAGAATCCAAAGCATCAAAATATTAAAAAGCATCTTTTCTGACCATTAAGCCATCAAAGTAGAAATCAATAACAGAAAAAGCAGGGAAAAAATTAAACACATGGAAACTGAAGAACACCGTGTTCGAAAACTACTGAGTTATAGAAGACATTAAGGACGGAATAAAGAAATTCATAGAATCAAAAGAGAATGAAAACACATCCTACCAGAACCTTTGGGACACAACAAAAGCAGTGCTCTGAAGTCAGTTTATAGCAATAAATGCACACAACCAAAAAGAAGAAAGGGCCAAAATCAAAAAATTAACCCTACAACTGGAACAAGTAGAAGGAGAGCAGCAAAAGAAGCCCTCGGGCACCAGAAAGAAGGAAAGAAGAATTAAATGAAATAGAGAATAGAAAAACAACTGAAAGTGTTAACAAGACCAAAAGCTGGTTCTCTGAAAAGATTAACAAAATCGATACACCACTGGCCAAACAGAAAAAAGAGAAACAGGAGAAGAAGCAAATAACCCATACAAGAAAAGAGATGGGTGATATCACAACAGACCCAACTGAAATTAAAAGAATCAAAACAGAATACCATGAAAAATCATGCTCCAACAAATTTCAAAACCTAGAGGAAATGGAGAAATTTCTAGAAACTCATAACCTACCTAAACTAACACAAGCAGAAGTAGAACAACTGAATAAACCTATAACAGGAGATTGAAAAGGTAATTTAAAAAATCCCAACAACAAAAAAAAGCCCTGGCCTGGACGTTTTCACTGGAGAATTCTACCAAACTCTCAGAAAAGAGTTAACACTGCTACTACTAAAGGTATTGTAGAGCATAGAAAAGGATGGAATATCCCAAACTCATTCTATGAAGCCAGCATAACCCTGATACCAAAACCAGGGAAACACACCACAAAAAAAGAAAAATACATTCCAATATCCCTCATGAACATTGATGCAAAAATCCTCAAAAAATTCTATCCAATAGAATTCAACAACATATCAAAAAATTAATTCACCATTATCAACAGGGATTTATACCAGGTATGCAGGGATGGATCAACATTAGAAAAACAATCAATGTACTCCATCACATAAATAAAACAAAAGACAAGAACCACATGATCTTATCAATTGATGCAGAAAAAACATTTGACAAAGTCCAATACCCATTCATGATAAAAACTCTCAGCGAAATAGGAATAGAAGGGAAATTCCTCAGTATAATTAAGGGCATTTATACAAAGCCAACAGCCAATATCACCCTAAATAGAGGGACTTTGAAAGCATATCCCTTGAGAAGGGGAACCAGACAAGGATCCCCTTTATCACCACTGTTATTCATCATTGTGCTGGAGGTCCTAGCCAGAGCAATTAGGCTAGAAAAAGAAAGAAAGTGCATCTAAATTGGTAGGGAAGAAGTCAAAGTATTTCTATTTGAAGATGATATGATCTTATACACAGAAAACCCCAAAGGATCCAAGAGAAAAATACTGGAACTAATAGAATATTTCAGCAAAGCTTCAAGATACAAGACAAACATACAAAAATCACTTGGATTCCTCTACACAAAGAGAACTTAAAAGAGGATATCACCAAATCAATACCATTTACAATAGCCCCCAAGGAGATAAAATACTTAGGAATAAATCTAACAAGAGACGTAAAAGACATATACAATGAAAACTACAAGGCACTACTGCAAGAAACCAAAAAAGACCAGGATAAGTTGAAAAACATACTTTGCTCATGGATAGGAAGACTCATCATTGTGAAAATGTCTATTCTCCCCAAAGTGATCTACAGATAAAATGCAATCCTGATCCAAATCCCAATGGCATTTTTTAATGAGATGGAGAAAGAAATCACCAACTTCATATGGAAAGGGAAGAGGCCCCGAATAAATAAAGCATTACTCAAGAAGAAGAACAAAGTAGGACTCCTCACACTACCTGATTTTAGAACCTATTATACTGCCATGGAAGTCAAAACAGCCTGGTACTAGTACAACAACAGAGAGATAGACCAGTGGAACAGAATCGAGAATCCAGAGATAAATTCATCCACCTATGAGCAGCTGATATTTGACAAGCCCTAAAGTCCATTAATTGGGAGAAAGATAGTCTGTTTAACAAATGGTGCTGGCATAACTGGATATCCATCTGCAAAAAACTGAAACAAGACCCATACCTCACACCATGCACAAACACTAACTCAAAATGGATCAAAGGCCTAAATATAAAATCAAAAAAGATAAAGATCATGGAAGAAAAAATAAGGATAATGCTAGGATTCCTAATACATGGCATAAACAGAATACAAACCATAAGTAACTATGCACAAATACCAGAAGAGAGACTAGATAAACGGGAGCTCCTAAAAATCAAACACTTATGCTAATCAAAAAACTTCACCAAAAGAGTAAAAAGACAACTTACAGACTGGGGAAAAAAAATTTGGCTATGACAAATCCGATCAGCATATAATCTCTAAAATCTACAAGATACTGTAAAACCTCAACAACAAAAAGAAAAATAACCCAATTAAAAAATGGGCAAAGGATATGAACGGGCATTTCGCCAAAGAAGAGACTCAGGTGTCTAAGAGACATGTGAAGAAATGCTCACGATCATTAGCCATTAGAGAAATGCAAATCAAAACTACAATGAGATAGTATCTCACCCCAACAAGGGTAGCATTAATCGAAAAACACCAAATAATAAATGTTGGGGAGGTTGTGGAGAGACTGGAACACTTATACACTGTTGGTGGGAATGTAAAATGGTACAATCACTTTGGAAATTGATTTGGCACCTCCTTAAAAAGCTAGAAATAGAAGTACCATATGCTTCAGCAATCCCACTCTTCGGGTTATATCCTAGAGAAATAAGAGCTGTCACACAAATAGATATATGCACACCCATGTTCACTACAGCACTGTCCACAATATCAAAAAGATGGAAACAACATAGGTGTCCATCAACGGACAACGGATGAACAGATAAACAAATTATGGTATATTTACACAATGGATTACTACACAACGATAAAGAACAATGATGAAGCCATGAAACATCTTATAACATGGAGGAATCTGGAGGACACTATGCTGAGTGAATTTAGTCAGTCAAAGAAGGACAAATACTGCATAAGACCACTATTATAAGAACTCAAGAAAAGGTTTAAACACAGAAGAAAACATTCTTTGATGGTTACAAGATGAGGAGCGAGGATGAGGGTTATTCACTAACTAGATAGTAGACAAGAATTAGATGAAGGGAAGGACAGCAAGCACGCATTACAGGGGAAGTCAACACAACTGGACTAAACCAAAGGTAAGAAGTTTCCTGAATACAACAAAACACTTCAAGGGACAGAGTAGCAGGGGTAGGGATCTGAGGGCCATGCTGTCAGGGGACATCTAGGTCAATTGGTATAACAAAGTTTATTAAGAAAATGTTCTGCATCCTACTCTGGTGAACAGCGTCTGGGGTCTTAAAAGCTTGTGAGCAGCCATCTAAGATGTATCAATTGGTCCCAACTCACCTGGAGTAAAGGAGAATGAAGAACACCAAAGTCACAAGGAAAGTATTAGCCGAAGAGACAGAAAGGGCCACATAAACCAGATACTGCATCATCCTGAGACCAGAAGTACTAGATGGTGCCCGGCTGCCACCAATTACTACCCTGACAGGGAACACAACAGACAGTCCCTAATGAAACTGGAGTAAAGTGGGGTGCAGAAGTCAAATGCTAGTAAAAGATCAGGCTTAATGTTCTGACTGAGACTGGAGGAACCCCAGAAAGCATGCCCCTGGACTTTCTGTCAACCCATAACTAAAACCATTCCCAAGGCCAACTCTTCAGACAAAGATTAGACAGGAGTATGGAACATAAAATGATACTCGTGAAGAGTGTGCTTCTTAGATCCAGTAGTATGTTCTGCAGACCTCATGTGTGCTTGTACCTGATCCTGAGTTCAAATTATCAAATCCATGAAGGGCACATCCATAGATGCTGCAGACCCTTTGAACAAATGGGCAGCTCCTGTCCGGATGTGAGATGAGAAGGCAGAGAGGGTCAGACGCTGGTTGAACAGACATGGGAAATCAGGGGTGGAAAGGAGGAGTGTGCTGTCACAGTATCTAGAGAACAATTAGGGTCACATAACAATGTATGTATACATTTTTGTATGAGAGACTAACTTGAATTGTAATTTTACTTTCACTTAAAGTACAACAATAAAATAAAAAAAAAAAAAAAAGAAAGAAAAAGTTTTTCTGTGAGCACCCCAGCAAAAATATCCCAGAAAAGGATTCTAATTATCTCTAGAGCCCATTCTGGGATCAATTGTCCTAGCCAGGGAAAGGAGATGATCAGCTAAACTCACCTGAGGTTACAGGCCATATCTATATGGGTATAGAATCTTAGGTCTGTTTCCAAATAAGAGAGGGTGCTGGAGAGACAAAAAGACTCCAAAATACTACAGGAGATTGTAGACTGATTGATACATCCAAATGTGAAGCCAGTCCTGTTTATATTTGTTACATAAGTAACAAACCTTTATTCCTTTTGCACTCACTTCCAATTACCAGCCTTTGCTGAGTAGATATTCTAGAGTTCATATAAAAAAATCATATAAGTAAATAATTAACCCATTGCCGTTGAGTGGATTCCACTCATAGCAATCCTGTAGGACAGAGTAGAACTGCCCCATAGGGTTTCCAAGGAGCGGCTAGTGGATTAGAACTGCTAACTTTTTGGTTAGCAGCCAAGCTCTTAACCACTGGGAGAATATGATAGACCATGGACTTTGGAATCAAATTCAGCTTCAAACTGTAGCTCAGTCACCTACTACTCTTTCGTAACTCTTTTGAGTAAGCTATGTAACATCTCTGAATTTTTAATTCTTCCTTTCCAAAATGGGAATATAACTCTTATAAGTTTGTGAGGATAGATAACGCAAAACAACATGGTACCTCTCATAATTTCCTGACATTCTTTCTATCTTCTCCAGTTTCTAAAAAGAGGAAGAATTTTACGGAGGCAGTAGGAAAGTACTCAGTAGTAATGACTAGAATGATGATTTTGGGCAACTGAAGAAATGAGGATCACAGAGAGAAAGCTGAGAATGAAGTAAACTGATAGAGGCGAGAACAAAGGAAAATGCTTGTGGACAGTAAAACTGTCAAATAGTGGGAAAGATGCCATCAAACGAGGAAAACCGCTTTCATTCTCTTAAGAGATTTACCAGGCCACTACAAAGGCTTTCCATTCCAAAAGAAGACAAACCAATAGTGGTTACTGAAAGCGGCAAGAAGAGAGTGAACAACAACTGTTTTTCTGGAAGAGTGTTTCATCTTATCTTTAACTTTTGTTAATTCAGAAAGGAAAGATCAACTAGACTCTGTATGTGGGTGAAGGCTTATGTTCTGCAGACCTCACCCATGCTTGGACCTGACCCTGAGTTCACATTATCAAATCCATGAAGGGCACATCCCTAAAGGCTGCAGACCCTTTGAACAAAGTACACATTCAGATGAAAATGGATCACAACAGCAACCTTCGTGTGGAAACAATCACTGAAAGGCAGCAGCTTTGGGGATGAATTACAAATAGGAGAAGGGCTAGTCCCATACATTTTCCCTTCAGATCCAGAAACAGACGCAGGAACTGAGCTGACTTTGTGGATATTTTCTCAATATTCTATGGTCAGTGTGGTCCTTTTTTGGTTCATGTCTGTGCTGATTAGTTTTCTTACCCTTTTCAATACAGTTCTCAAGTTAAAGACTACACTAAAGAAAAAAAAAAAGAGAAAAGAAAAACAAACCTGTTGCTGTCGAGTTGATTATAACTGGTAACGACCCTATAGGACAGAGCAGAAGTGCCTAATAGGGTTTCCAAGGAGCAGTTGGTGGAGTTGAGCTGCCAACCTTCTGGTTAGCAGCCTAGCTCTTAACCATTATGCCCTAAGAATACCTCAATTTTACCAATGACCAGAGCACAGCATTGAGAATTTTATGGGGGGAGAAGCTCCATGTTATTAAGAAAATCTAACTTACTAATGCTAAGATTCTAGAAAACAAAAGAAAAGTGAATATGATAAGCCCATGGTGAACTGGCAGATATCTTCTGTTTAATGTTGGCTTAATTTGCTTTTTAAATGATATGCGTTCCCACTAAAGCTGAAATCTTTTTTTTTTTTTTTAATTTTTTTTTTGTACTTTAGGTGAAGGTTTACAGAACAAATAGTTTCTCATTAAACGGTCAGTACACATATTGTTTTATGACATTGGTTAACAACGCCACTACATGTCAACACTCTCCCTTCTCAACCTTGGAGGACTTTTTTTTTGGTGAAAATATACATAGTCAAAGATACACCATTTCAAAAATTTCTACATGTATAATTCAGTGACATCGATTACTTTCTTCCAGTTGTGCTGCTATTCTCACTATCCTTTTCCAAATTATTCCATCACCACTGTCTTCAAACTTACTGTCCCCTAGGCTTCCCATCAAACGTTTTGAGTTCCTGTTGTCAATTTGATCTCACATAGATAATTCTTTTTTTTTATTGTACTTTAGATGAAGGTTTACAGAACAAAATAGTTTCTCATTAAACAGTTAGTACACATATTACCCTATGACAATGGTTAACAACCCCATGACTTGTCAACACTGTCCTTTCTCAAACTTAGGTTCCCTATCACCAGCTTTCCTGTCCCTTCCTGCCTTCTAGTCCTTGTCCCTGGACTGCTGTACCTCATTAGTCTTGATATGTTTTATGGGACTGCCCAATTCCCGGCTGAACGGTGAACCTTGGGAATGACTTCACCACTGAGTCAAAAGGGTGTCCGGGGGCCATAGTCTCGGGGTTTCTCCAGTCTCTGTCAGGCCAGTAAATCTGGTCTTTTTGTGTGTGTTAGAATTTTGTTCTACATCCTTCTCCAGCTCTGTCCAGGACCCTCTGTTGTGACCTCGGTCAGAGCAGTCAGTGGTGGTAGCCGGGCACCATCTAGCTGCACTGGACTCAGTCTGGTGGAGGCCTTCATAGCTGTGGTCCATTAGTCCTTTGGACTAATCTTTTCCTTGTATCTTCTTCTCTTAATTCTCCCTTGCTCCCAAAGAAAGCTGAAATCTTTGATAGAAAATTCCATAGAATCAAAATGGTTGGCATAACCTCTAGCACTGAACTTGCTCTTCTTAATTTGTCTACCGAGTTAAATTAATAGTTCTGGCTCTTACACAATGCCAATGTCTCACTGAGCTATTATTGAGATAGTTTTTAATAGTGAAATAAAACAAAAATGCCACAAAGAGAATAGTAACACATTGTTTTATGGGAATTTTTTGGTTGAAGATCTGGAGAATCTCCCTTTTCCTTGCCAGACTCTAAATTAATTACTATATTATTTCTATAAGGCAATGAATGAAAAATTCAGAAATGTGAAGCAAACATTATCTGGAAAGGGATTTCAACCGTATCTCTTTATTTCCTAGACATTAAATCTTAATCAGGTATGGTCTACACTCAATACCTCTGTTGGTGAATTCTCTTCTTTTTTTGTTAAGGTTTAAAATGTCTAAGCAGAATAGGATATCTACCTCCTTAGGAGTAGGGGTCAAAAAGTGGCCTATCACCAGGGCTGAGTGGATGACTGGATACTACTTATCGTTTAAGATAATTTAACATTTTTTTTTCATACTTATGGCACTGCTAAGTCTCTAACAGGAATGTCACAACATAATAAATACGCGGAATTCAGTGGTTAAGACGTATAGCTGCTAACCAAAGGGTTGGCAGTTCTAATCCACCAGCCGCTCCTTGGAAACCCTATGGGTCGGTTCTACCCTGTTCTGTATAGTCACTGTGAGTCAGAATTGACTTGACAGCAACGGGTTCTACAACCTAGAGCAAAAAAAAGTTAAAAGGTCGACAACTTCTCTTTGTCTCCTTGTCTAGGTTGTCTGTGGACTAGAAGAGCCTCCGTCTTGCTGTACCATGCTTTTTTATTAAGTCTTGCCAGGTACATGTTTACAGAGGACGAGCATACAGTCAACCAAGCAAATGGTCAAGGCTGAGGCAGGTGGCTCCTGTGGTTCCCAGGAAATACATGTTTTTTCAGTCTAATCATTTCTGATTTTATAGTTTGGTGCTTTTTAAAGTATCTTTAGCTATTTTATCAATATTGATTAGCAATCTAGTCCTATCCTATGTTTTTAGACTTTTATCATTCTGTTAATGAACGCATAATTTACTTTTTTTTTTTTTTTTTTGGTATTTAAAGTATAGTTTTATTTTGAGATGCATCTTATATTCCAGATGTGCTATTGAAAAGGATTGTAAATTATTACCAGAGGTAGAGAATGAAGAATTTTGACAATTTTTGAGTTCAAGTGGAGAGCTATATCTACTTTTGGGACTTGTATTATAGTATATATGTACCTATAAAAGAATAGCACAGAAGTGGAAAAAATGGCCAATATATACATATGTATTAAAAAAGACTGTCATGTTTAGCAGGTTAGCAGAATGTCTGAGCAAAGTTAAGGAATATCCTGGCCCAATATAAGAAATTCTCTGATAGCAATATGCCTCACAATTCTCAAAGGGTAAAATCAGATGTATGGTAGAAATGGTATAGTGTCTTCTCTTCGGCCCCAATTATTTTATGAAATCTGTAGCTCCTTACACAGTTCAAAAAAATAATTTAGAAGAGAAAGATATGTGGGCTTGACAGAGAATATTTTCCTATTTGTGACACTTTATAAAAATGTACATTAGATCACAGATTTTTGTTCAGAGATTGTAAGCTTCTATAAAGTAAATAGAACTGTATAACCTGCTCATATTTGAGAATGCATGGGAAATTATTAAGAGTTTAATATTTTAGACTATGAACTGCATAACAGATTCAATATATTTAGAAAATATTTTTTATAGTTAACTACCAGGAAGATGAAATTGTAATATTTTTTATGAAGATGCAACTTAGCTACTACAGCCACCTGGACACTTTTTCAATAGCTTTTGTTTTGAGGTCTTCAGAGTCATATTGCCTGAAGGAAGTTGCCAAGGAGAAGGGGCAGGCAGTGAGAGAACATTGCCGTTGGATAGCATCTTGCAGGGTTGGTCATAAACCCTAAGAGGCCTGACATCCTTTCTAGCTTGCCCATGACTGACAGGTACCAGTACAAATGTAGATGATGGTGAAATAAACATTTGGGAATAATACATTTGCCGTAAAGAAATTTTCATGATCATTGTCTTAGTTTCTTTTAACACAAATGCTAGAAGTGTGTGGCTTTAAAGAATAGACACTTATTCTCTCACAGTTCTGGAGGCTAAAAGTCCAGATCAGGGTCATGGCCATGTTGATTCCTTCCTTGTAGGTAACTTCAAGCATTCCTCGGTTCCTTGGTGTTCCTCACATTGTATTTGTCTTCCCCAGTATGTGCTGTCTCTGTGTCTATCTGCTTTTTATAACTCATAAGTAATTTACACTGGTATGTATATTATGCATATATATACACACACTGGTATGTATATATTAGGTCTGGTGTAGCCTCATTAACATAACATTAGATTGCATTATGGAAGGTGATTATATTACATCACATTATATCCACAGGTATAGAGGTTTGGATTCCAATACATATTTTAGGGGAACACAATTCAATCCATACTGAGCATCTACACATGGACCACTCCAATATTTGGTGTCATGTCTTGAAAGGGTTAATAAGTAGAAATTAAATAGTATCCCTACATTTGCCGTGGTTCATTTTCTCAGAATATTGCCCTATAAGCTTTGGAGAGATGAGGAGAGTAAGAGACGTTTACGAGAATAAGAAAGAATGAAGATGTTATCTGTACCTATTCAAAAACAGGTCTGGAACTGCAGAAGAAAACAACACTGGTTCAAGCATTGAACAAAGGGATTGAAATACATATAATCTAACATATTACACCAACTTGGAATGTACACCTTTGGTTTCAATTAAGCTAAAATTTTTCCTTCGGCTCAGGATATCCTTGGTTCCCACATCTTGCCACTCTAGAAAATGTGTAAGCCAGCCACTTTATGCCTTTATTTCCCCGTTTTAAACAGCCAGTGTTTTAATTGCCTGTTTCTATGAAACCTGTGGCAACCCTACTGGCATAGTGGTTAAGAGTTTGGCTGCTAACCAACCGAAAGGTTAGCAGTTCGAATCCACCAGGCTCCCCTTGGAAACCCTATGGGGCAGTTCTACTCTGTCCTATAGTGTTGCTATGAGTCGGAATCAACTCGACGGCAACGTGTTCGGTTTGGTGATTTTTTTACCAAACCCGTTCTCTGAGGAGAAAAGCATCTTCCTTGGTCTTAAGAGTCTTCTGATTCTCTAGTAGAACTTTGAGCATCTGCATCTATAAGCAAAGTTCAGGCTGGGGAAAATCATGAAATTACAGTGAATCTATGCCAATTCACTGTGCCAATGGTCTCTCTCTTACCCATTTGGTTGGAGCCAGGTCATTTTTGTCCACCTTCAGTCAGGACCTGGTGAGCTTATTCCCATTCAGTGGAGGCCTGGTCAACTCACTGCCATTCTGGTCAGCTATATACATGGCCTCCCCCTCCCATCCTAATCTCCCTACATAGCCACACAGTTTTTTTCTCATGTTGGCTTACAACACAGTTTTCACTTGCCTTTCATGCCGCAGAGGGTGCAAGAAGACCAATGTCTAGACTCAGCTCATCTCTGTATTGCTGCTTCTCCCCTACTTCTGTTCATCTTATGGACCCAACGTGACCTCTTCAGGCAAGTGTACAAAAAAGTCCACTGTGAATTCCAGTCACCTTCTGACCCGGGAAAAAGGTTCTTCTCATGGACACTGATATCCCTGTCTCAATGTACCCCTTCAGTTTCCACAGGGTTGTGTAAGGTCATTATGAGTTGGAATCAACTTGAAGGCAACAGGTTTGGGTGACCCACAAGGGCATTTCCTCAATAGGCCAGGCTTTCACTGCCTTATTTCCTGACTCCAAGGCTGTAAATCTTTACAGAAGCACATTGCCTCATCCTGGGATTGGAATTGCCAACCTTTCGCTTAGCAGCTAAGTGCTTAACCTCTGCACCACCAGGGCTCCTTGAGGAGACCATAAAAAAAATAGAAACAAAAACAAACCCACTGCCCTCGAGTTGATTCCGACCCATAGTGACCCTACAGGACAGAGTAGAACTGCCCCATATGGTTTCCAAAGAGCAGCTGGTGAATTCGAACTGCCAACCTTTTGGTTAGCAGACCAGCTCCTAACCAAATTCTAGGCCAGGTTTTTCACTGTTATCTCCACCTTCTTTCATTTTAAATTCCTGCAGCCTGAGGTATATGGAGCCCTTTTAATGTCAGGGAAGCAGCAGGAGTTTCTGTTGGTCCACCCAATTTCCTGTAGTGCTGCTTTAGACATTTGTTTCAATTCCATCACAGTCTGCCATATTCATGCTGTATCTTAGTAACCATATAAAGATCTTCCCCTTGTTGGGGTGAATTTGTCTTTCTTCTCCATTGTCTCTTCACTTTATCTTATGAATCACCATTATCTTCCCTTCATCCGAAAGACACATAAAGGAAAACTGGGCTAACAGTTCCCATGTAGCTTCTCAGACTGTTGGCTTTGTTTCGCAGAAACAAGGTTACATGGGATGCCCATGAAAAAGAGGCTCCCTTAATCACAGCATTTACCATGACCTGAGTAAGGAGCAAATTCAGCATATGAATACCTCAGTTACCATAAAGCCAATCTAGTATGGTTTACATACACAGCATATCAGCTGATATATCTGGGGTGTTCCACTTGACATTTATAGGAGAACAAGTACTTTCTCCCTTCTCATAATACACAAACTTCACAGTGGCTTTAATTTAATTTGTTAAAGAAAATGGCCATCCCACTTCCCTGTTTAAATTTAATTCTTAACCCTTCACAGGAACTAAAAACTTGTGGTAAAGACAGTTCTGAGAGATATTTAAATAATTAGTTAAGCTATAACTAGCCTGTAGAATGTAGATGCACAAACTTAATAAACCAATCCAAGCTACCTCCTGCTGATTAAGTGAATGACAACCAATCATTTTAAATTTCCTTTTTGGTAAATGTCCCAACAGTTTTTACTGTATATCCAAAACCAAACCCATTGCCATCTAGTCAATTCTGACTCAGCGAACCTATAGGACAGGGTAGAACTGTCCCATACGGTTTCCAAGGCTGTATTCTTTACAGAAGCGGACTGCCACAACTTTCTCCCCTGGAGCAGCTGGCGGTTTCAAGCTGCCAACCTTTCGGTTAGCAGCCAAGCGTTTAACCATTGCGCTTAACCAGATACAGTAAACTTACTGTATTATAAGCTGATCAAAATTGTAATGTGAGGTGCTCACCTCTTTGGAGGGGTGCTCCTTGTTCTTGAACAGTTTTGTTTTCCACCCAGTAAAAACTTTAAACTCCAATGACTTACCTATTTTTTTTTTCTTTGTACACAGTCCACCAGGAATAACCTGTTGTGTGTCTGGATCGTGTATAACAATTTGTGATTGTTTGATAGTAAGTTGTGGATTCTGCATCAACTCAAATGTTGTATGGGATTTTAGAAATCTTCAAAAATTAATAGAGAGATACTTAGGTTTATTATCCATAAACTCATTTAGTTTATTGTAAGGTAGTCATGATAAGGCATGAAAATAAGACCTCACAACACTCATTTAGAACTGGAGAATCAGAATGAACAATTACATTGTTGTTCATTGGTTAGAGTTCAAATATTTAGACTTCAGGCTTTTACCTTTAAAAAAAAGGTCTTGGGAAGAAGGCTTAACCACGGCTCAAACTCCGTGGAGATCCCTTATAGATAAGGTCCAAAGTTGGCAACAGCAGACAGAATCACAGTTCCATTTCTGCCTTATCTCAGTGAGTGAGCAAAAATTTAGAGTTTATGTGTGAATTTGTCACTTTGGTTCCACACAATAAGGGCCAGTGTGATGTCAAAGACTAGTATGTTATGTCTTTTCTGCAGGGTTAGAAAGTAGTGGAATGATGCATCTTTTCTTCAAGGTTAGAGATTAGGAAGATAGTTTAGATTTATATTATGTTTTCTTGTATCACAGCATGCCAGGTCAAAGTGTACTTAAAGATTGTTTACAATCTTTACATACTTCACATGATTCTATGTCTAAGTTCAGAAATTTTAAAAATAACTTTCTTATGACTTACAGGCTTCTAATGACTTATAGTTGATGTTAGAGAGTCTCACAGAGGTATACATATTTCTAAGTTCATATTGTGGGTGCCTATACATATATATTTTGAAAGCATAATAGCGACTTATACCTTATGAGATTTGAGATCATTATAGAAACATACAGAACACCAAACATACTCTTCCATTCTGCAGCATTTAAAATCAAAGATACTGCCCCTAAATTACTCACTCTCACAATCCATTTTAGTAAATGTTGATCAGGAATCTGATGGTACCGATCCACAAAATGAGACAACTCCTTCACATTATACCCTCTGGTTTCAGAAGTCTCTTGGTTTTTCCCTTTCCTACCTGAAGTACTTTCTTGGTGACCAGAGATCTTGGAAGCATTTCCTGTTGTCCCAATATAATTTTCCCTTTTCAGAGTGACACTGAGGCTGGTAGTCATAGCTCCAATGGGATATGATCTGAGCCTAAGGATTTGCCTCAACTCTTTCTTTTCCTTTCCTTTCAGCTATTAGAAATAATAACCAAGGTACAATGTATTTTACCTTTTTCTTTTACGTTACATTTTCTCATGCATCAAGAGAGCCAACTCCTCAGGAGTTAGATCTGTTGGTAACTTTTACCCTTAATAACCAACTGCAGGGGAGCCCTGGTGGTGCAGTGGGTAAGTGCTTGGCTGCTAACTGAAAGGTCAGTGATTCAAACCCATCAGCCAGTCCACAGGAGGAAGATGTGGCTGTCTGCTTTCATAAACATTACAGCCTTGGAAACACTATAAGGCAGTTCTATTCTGTCCTACAGGGTCACTATAAGTCAGAATCAACTTGACAGCAACAGGTTTGATTTTTTTATGGAACTGACTGCAGTGCAGCAGCTGTTTTAAATCATGTATGAATTTCAGTCCATCCTGGAATCAAAGGTTTTTTGAATTTTTTGTCTGTTTATCCTTTCTCTTCCAAAAACACATATTTCTGTGAGGCAAAGCCATTCTAACAAACCTCACTAACTTGACACCAAGTGTGATGGTTAAGATTGTATATCAGCTTGGCTAGGCCATGATTCTCAGTGTTTTAGCAGTTATATAATGTTGTGATCACTTGCCTGTTGAAATTTGATATGTGATCACCCCCATGATGGAATCTGCTGAGAGGCACTGGTGGAGGCGGGGCCTGTGGCAGCTCACCGCCCCCTCAGTTTCATCTCTCTGCCTTCTGCTGGTTACTTCCTGCCTGCTCGCTTTGCCAAGGTTTTGGGTTTGTTCCAGACTCATCAGCTGCCTCTTGTTTTCTCACCTCCTGTTCTTGGGACTTGAGCTAGCATCTTACCTGTTGATCTTGGAATTCATTGATCTTCACAGCCTGCGAGCAAGAGTTTTGTTCCCTGACCTGCTGATCTTGGGTTCCCCAGCCCCTGCAGCTACATGAATCAGGAGAAACCTTGCGGTCTTGTCTGCTGATCTTGAAATTCGTTGACCTTCACAGCCTGTGAGCAGCAGCCCCTCTCCAACTTGCCAATCTTGGGTTCACCAGCTTCTGTGGCTCTGTGAATTGGGAGAGGCCTCTACCCTGATCCACGGACTTGGGACATTTTAGCCTCTACAATTGTGTGAGCTGTTTCTTTGATATAAATTTCTCTATATATACTTATATTCTTTACTGGTTTTGCTTCTCTAGAGAACCCAGACCAAGACTTTGGTACTGAGAGAGTGGGGAGCTGCTCTAACAGATACTTAAAATGTGGAAGCCGTTTTGAAACTGTGAGTGGATAGAGCAGTGGCAGCAACAAATGACCAGCAACAACAGAGAACCTGCAACAGCAGAGAAGTGGCAATGGCAGAGAACCTGCAGTGGCAGAGGAGAGGCATTGGCAGAGAACCAACAGCAGCAGAACAGGAGACCAGTGTGAGATGGTGCTGGAGCCAACCCACAGAGCGAGAAAGCTGAGTGTCTGTGCACCTGGAGTGGGGTGCTTTCAGGTACTTATCAGTGGAGCTAGGCTTGCTGACCCACGGAGTGAGAGAGCTGAGTGCCTGTGTGCAAGAGCCTTTCTGGTGGAGTGGGGTGCCTCTGGGCACTTATTGGTGGAGCTACTGAGCTTTGGAACACTTGCCCCAGCAGGGCAGATGTAGGCTTGAGGCCCGAGGTCCAAGAGGACACAGGAAACAAAAGCAGAAGCTGAAGAGACAAGGGACACAAGAAGCTGAGCTGTCTCAGGCTCAAAAGGTATGGCCATGACCTCAGGGGTTTCTAAGGGTGGAGCCATGGTCTCTGGTGTTTCTAAGGGTGGAGTTGCCACTCAGATGGACTGGGAGAATGGTACACCTAAAGCCAAGGGAGCACAGTTGCTGTCCCAGTTGGCCTGGAAGGTGGAGCTGAAGCCGAGGGCCGAGGGGTCTCCACTCAGAATCTGGAGAGACTGGCAAATACCTACAGTCTGAAGGGCAGGGCCATTGTGTTAATTGTCTCACATAACAGAAGATTATTTTCAAAGCCTTGAGGGCTAACGTCAGCTTGCTTGGTGCCTGTTATCCATTCTTTTCCTCCAGTTTCTCCCATTTGTAATGGAAATGTCTAGCTTGTGCCTCTTCTGCCATTGTACCTTTGGAAGCAGATAACTTGTATTCTAGATTTTATAGATGAGAGGAATTTTTGGATTTTGGACTTAGAGTTCAGACGTTGGCTATGTTATAATGGGTGAATATGTTTTCCATGTTGCAAGGATGTGATTTTTTGGGGGCCAAAGGGTGCAATGTCATGGATTGAGTTATGTCCCCCCAAAAATGTGTATGTCAATTTGACTGGGCCATAATTCCTAGTATTGTGTGATTTTCTTATATGTTGTAAATCCTTCCTCTATGATGTTAATGAGGGAAGATGGGTGGCAGTTGTGTTAGTAAGGCAGAACTCAGTCTACCAGATTGGATTGTGTCCTGAGGCAATCTCTTGAGATATAAAAGCGAGAAGTGAGCATAGAGACGGGGGGACCTCATACCACCAAGAAAGCAGTGCCAGGAGTAGAGTACATCTTTTGGACTGGGGTCCCTGTGCAGAGAAGCTCTTAGTCTGGGGGAACACTGCTGAGAAGGCCGACAGAGAGAGAAAGCCTTCCCCTGGAGCTGACGCCCTGAATTTGGACCTTTAGCCTTCTTTACTGTGAGGAAATAAATTTCTCTCTGTTAAAGCCATCCACTTGTGGTATTTCTGCTGTAGCAGCACTAGATGACTAAGACACCAACTGACATAAGGCTAATTTCCAAAATGTGAAGATAACTCATATACCCACTCACTTCATCATTCCAACACCAGGGACCCATGTGGCACTATTTCTCTCTGACCCTAACCATCCAAAGTTGGGTCTCCACAAGTTAGGACTCTGTCCTTTCAACCCCTGACAAATAGACAAATGCCAGCCTCTAGGTTGGCTCTCACTGCCCCAAGTGGTTTTGAAAATTCACTAGAATTACTCACACATCTCATGGAGACTGCTATTGGTCATAATTTTAGTTATTTTAATTGCTACTTGGTCACAACTTTATTCTTTTGAATTTAATGTCGTCAAAGCCAAAGGATTTAACAGAGGAATTCACATAATTTACTTATGGAGTTTTCATTCTTATTAAGATATTTAGAGACTTGAAAATTTTCATATATTCTTGGTATATCCTGACTATATGGTATTATGTCTTAAGATTTTTGTATGTTGTACCTGAAGTTCTTTGAAAATGGAATTAATCATTATGTTTAGAGGCACTTTGTCTAAAGTTTTTTTTTAATTGACTTTATTTGTCTTTGCATTATTTTTGTAATTAATTCCCACCATGTCTTTAATTTTTAAGAACTTTTATTAAGAATTTTGTAAGTTATTCCTGGTTATTTTTAAGTTTTGTCATCTGCAGATAAGTGTTATACAATGCTGACTCACTGAAGATTCGTGTCTAAAATATTTTTACAACAGATAGACTATCCTGGACTTATGAAAAAGACTGTGATAGATATTTTGAACATGGATACTACTGAACTGAATCAAGATTTCCAGAACTCTTTTGTAGAAGCTAACAAGTTCATAGACTACAGCTGGTCCAGAATCTTGTGAAACAGGAATTAACTACACAGGACTGAGTGGACTAAAAGATTATTGGTTTTATGTAGGAATATTGCTGATATTTTAACATTCTATTTCCTGGATATAAGAAAATATGTTCTCCTTTCTCCTAAACTATCTAACTAATGTCTTTTATTTGTTTTTACCTGCAGGTTTGTACTGTTTCTTGTTATGCTGTTCGTATATGTTTATATATAATCAATTAACCAAGAGGAAAAATAAGAAATAGGAGAGGAATGTAAAATTGAGACCAGAAAAGAAACCTTAAAAACATTAAAAAGAAGAATTAGGAGATGATACAGTTCTTACCATAGAAGATTTTATATTCAGCATAGTGTTATTAGTCACTAAAATAGCCGGTTCTTGCATTAAAAGAAATAATCAGACTTTAAATTGGTTTAGATATTGTAACTCTTGAATTAGAAATATCCATTGATAAACTTAGCACAGTTGTAAAGACCATAACTAGAAAAGTATCTGAAGTTTAGCCTAGGACTTTACAAAATAGAATAGCTTTAGATTTCCTGTTAGTTTCCCAAGGAGGCATTTTGTGCCTTAAAAAGTGAACATTGCTGTGTTTATATTAATAAATATGCAATCTGAGGTTTTGTAGAATGTATCTCATGCGGAGGCACGTAATAAACAGTTACTGATGCTATGTATGAATAACAGACACCTCATGGAATTTATTTCCTTGGTGCAAAGACCTAGGGTCATGGTTTCATGGATCATTTCAGAGAATTGGCCTAATACTATTGTTAACAATTCTGTTCTACCTCTTAGTTTATTGTGTAGTGTCTGGGATGTAAAAAGCTTGCAAGCAGCAATTTAAGGTGCAACAATTGGTGTCTGTTTGTCTGGAGCAGAAGAGGAAAGGAGAGCCAGGCAGAGGAGGAATTGGCTCTATTAACAACTGTCTGATTGCCTCCATTAACAACTGTCTCCTTTGCCACAAAGCCAGAAGAAATTGGATGGTGCCTAGCTACCATTATTGAATGTTTTGATCAAAGATTCTATAGCAGAATCCTGATCAAAAGGAAGGAAATGAGAAACTGTTTTAATTCTCCTGGAATCTAAGTTTCTGGGTCTAGGGAGTTGGGGGTGACTGCCCAGCCAATTTGCTCTTAGGTGTCCTTTGGAACCTTGAGCCTTAAAGCTAAAAAGTCACCTTTTAGTCAAACAATGGTCTAGATAAACTAGTAAGACTATTTTGCCTTGGGCATTGTGCTGTTTTGAGGAATTCTGTCAGTTTCAGGAAGCAGATTCTAAAGGTCAGATTGGGAGCTATGTTTTGGGTAAATTGATAATTATTTTAGTTGTTCTTCAAGAAATACTGTATGAAAATCCTTTCTGACCATAAATTTATTTATCAGTTCTGATGCTTTTTCCACGGCAATGCGAATAAGGTTTGGTATAACAGTGTTTTGAGGTTCTCTCATCTTCAGAGCATTTTTGACTCTCTAGTAGAAATGTTACACCAATTTACAAATTGTATATTGTTATGGATTGAATTGTGCCCCCTCAAAATATGTATCAACTTGGCTAGGCTACGATTCCCCGTGTTGTGTTGTTGTCCTCCATTTTGTGATCTGATGTGATTGCCTATGTGTTATAAATCCTAACCTCTATGATCTTAATGGAACACTAGTGGTGCTGTGGTTAAGAGCTACGGCTGCTAACCAAAAGGTCAGCAGTTTGAATCTGCCAGCCACTCCTTGTTAACCTTATGGGGTAGTTTTACTCTGTCCTAGAGTGTCACTATGAGTCAGAATTTGCTCCATGGCAATGGGTTTGGTTTGAGGTTTATGATGTTAATGAGACAGGATTAGAGGCAGTTATGTTAGTGAGGCGGGACCAATCTACAGGATTAGGTTGTATCTTGAGTCGTTCTCTTTTGAGATATAAAAGAGAAAAGTGAGCAGAGAGGAGAGGGACTTCATGTCACCAAGAAAGAAGTGTCCTTTGGACCCAGGGTCCCTGCTCTGAGAAGCTCCCAGACCAGGGAAAGATTGACAACAAGGACCTTCTCCCAGAACCCACAGAGACAGAAAGGCTTTCCTTGGAGCTGATGCCCTGAATTTGGACTTCTAGCCTCCTAAACTGTGAGAGAATAAATTTCTGTTAGAGCCATCTACTTGTGATATCTGTGTTATAGCAGCACTAGATAACTAAGACATATATTAAATAAATTTCAATAAGTTTTTATTATTGGTTAATATGATTTTTGTTTTAACACTACCTATATTTACAGTAACTCATCTTTTATAACCAGAAAGGACACGAGAGAAGAGACACCTCAGGCAAGGCCTGGGAGAGGTAACTGCCTGAGATTTTCATTGTCCTCAGGGACACAGCACTCTCCCAGGTACGGATGTTCTTGCCACTCCAGGAAGCCCCCAAACTATAAGGATCTTCAAGGTCCAGGGCTCTTATAACAATGCATAGTCAATGAATGGGGCCTTATTGCACAGTCAGTGATTGATTGAATTACTTATTATGAATGACTGAGTGCATCAAAGCCTCCTCCCTTTCTGAGGTTAGTTTTTTTGGTTTCCGTATCAGTTGAACATGTTTAATTGTTGCCTGGCTATTTTGGAAATCGAAGACATTTTGGTCACTGGGGCTATTTTGTTTTACCATCATCTCCACCTGGATTACTGGCCCTTGACTGGTGTTCCTGCTTCTACTCTTATCTCCATGGCTTTCATTCTTCTCACCTTAGCTAATCATCCAGTGGCTTCTCATAGTCTTAATAATTAAGCTAAGATGGAATCACGCATGCTGGGCCCACATCTGCCAACCCTCTGAAACCACATAAAGCCTGTTTGGTTCCTGTTTGTCAGTACCCCACCAATTTCCTGTTTGTCAGGACCTCACCAATTTCCTGTTTTTAAGAAAAAGCAGTTCTACAATTATGAAAGTTGTTTAAATCCAAGCCAAGCAGCTGAAGTTTTCTATATGCTTGTTACTATAAAACCCTGACTTTTCTTTGTTCCCTGGGAGCTCTAGTCTGACTTTCAGGCCAGATACTTCCCAACTTGTTAATCTCTAAATAAAAAGCTTTTGAGTTCTGCAAATTAACTTTGTGAAAGATTTTGTTTTAAAGATATTGTTTTACATGCAATACTCCCTATTGCACTTACAATAAAACCTGGATCCTTACCATGGCTGACAAGGGTATATTTGATCCTGACCTTTCATTTCCTATCCATTCTCATTTCCTATCCCCATATATTCACTCAGTACTCTCTAGCCATAACCTTGTTTTTCCCCAAACATGCCAATGGCATTCCTGTTTTAGTGCCTTTCCATTTTCTATTATGTTGGCCTGGCCCAGAAATATACATGGTTCTTTCACAGCCCTGACTTCATTACTGCCTTTGTTCAAAAGTCATTTTTTCAGAAATCCTTCCCTGTTCACCTTATCTAAAATAGTATTGTTGCTATTCTCTATAATCTGCCCTGCTTTTTTTTTTTTTTTTTTTTCTGGAGAGTATTTATTTTTCTTCCCAATAATGTACATTCAAGGGGTACAGGAACTTCACTGTTATGTGCAAGGGTGTATCCCTAGCACTGAGAACAGTCATTCATATACTGTACGTTGACTAAAGGCTTGTTGAATGAACAGCTGAATGGTTACCTCTGTGACATGTTATAATTATGTTTTCGTTTCTTCCTCAATTTTATCCCAGGATGTACCAACTATAGGGTCAGATTGCCATTTTATCCAAGATTCTGGACTTTTACTATCATAAATAGAGTAAAAAGAATTAAACAAAAATAACACTAGTCACCAATCTTATTGAAAATCTAAGACCAAATTGTTCTTTTTTCCTATCCTTTTATAGAGGATACAGGGCTGAGAAAATGACAGATAGGTCATTGATGGAATTACTTAGTACTTTTTGAATAAGGATGTAATTTTTATATCAGGCTTCAATAGTCTGTGTGTCTCTGGGGATCCAGCTGTATGTTCAGCTTCTATTTCTGGACCTCTGATTGGCTTGTTGTGTAACCTTTGTATAGCTAATGTGTTGCCGTGTTGACAAGGGTATGGTAAAGATTAATGATATGGACTCTATGAATTGCTCAGAAATCCTTGGAGAAAATTGTATCCCATTTCCTTTCTCATATTTAATAGCTTTATATTAGTAAATAACGTAGGAGGAAGACATTCACTTCTGGCAATAACAGAGTAGCTTCTATCAGACGAATATCCTTGCCGTCAACAACTATAAAAGCTATATAAAATTAATTCTCCAAGATAGGTATCTGAAGGCATCAGAGGAGGAACCAAAGCATCCAGAATTTGAGGGACCTATATCGTAGAGAGAAAATAAATACATTGTGGTAAGCCCAACATCATCTACCACTTTTCCATTTCTCATATGTGCTGATTTTTAATCTATAAATGGTGAGAGGGCTAGAAGTCAGCTGCCAGTTAAAAAACTGGAAGTGTAAGGAGGGCTTTTGTATCTCATGACATTCTAATGAAAAATAATTGGCCTTCAGGCACAGCCAAGAATGAGGGAACCTGATCATCATTCCAGACTTTCAATTAGACTACTGAAATTCTGCACCAGAAACAAGAGGGTAAACTAAAATAGAAACACACTCACAAAAATTCAAACTATCTAAATGCTTTATTGATTTTGTGTTGTCTGTTTCAACTGTTGCTGCCTACCAAACAAAGATAAATCCTCTCTCAAGAAAGATAATATCATATAGAACTACTGCAAGTTTATAAACACAATGTCTTTAATTCAATGAAAATTACCAATATGCAGTAGGCAAAACCAGATGACCAAAAACCAAGAGACAATAAAAACAAAACCCACAGATGATCAAGATATTGGAGTTTTAACAAGGGAAGAACTGTATTAAATTCTGACAGTTTTTATATATTCGAGATACAAGTTTTTTATCAGATACATGACTTGAAAATATTTTATTCCTAGTCAGTGGCTTTTTAAAAAAATTCTCTCAACGTATCTCTTGAAGAACGAAATATTTTAATTTTGATGATGTCCAATTTATCAATTTATTCTTTAATGAATTATGTGTTTGCTATAGTATCTAAGACTTCTTTGCTTAACTCAAGTTCATAGATTTCTGCTATGTTTACTTTGAGAAGTTTTACCATTTTAGGTTTGAATTTAAGTCTATGATCCATTTTGAGTTAATTTTTGTATACGGTATGAGGTATGGATCCAAGTTCATATTTTTGCATATGTTATAGCATCTTTTATTGAAAAGAGTATCCTTTATTCCATTGCCTTTGTACCTTTTTGGAAAATCAGTTGCCCATATATATATGAGTCTATTTCTAGACTTAATTCTGTTCCATTGATTTATTTGTTCTTCTTTACATCACTAACACACATTATTGTTTACTGTACCTTTTATTATATCAGTTTCTGCTAGTCCTCCAACTTTCCTCTTAATTTCCCAAGTTACTATGGCTGTTCTAGGCCATTTGTATTTTCACATTAAGTTTAGAATCAGTTACTTAATTTCTAGAAAAAAAAGTTTGTAGCATTTTGATTGATATTGCATAAATCTCAATTACATAATTACTATTAATTTAAAATAGTATCTTGAACACTTCATAAGATATGACCAGGTCTTAGTTATCCATCTGAGCATTTTGTATTTTTTTAGTCAACTTAGAAAAAAATAATTCCAGATAGATTTCTCCATGTTTCATTCGTTGTTTGCCTCTGCATTATGTTGATATTTACATTTAAATTTTACCATTAGCAAAATCAGAAAATGATTTAGAAGGCATAGCATTTACAGAAAATCTTTAAGTAATGTATGCCAAAACAAGCATAAATGCATTTCAGATTATTAATTGCTTGGGGTTTTCTGGGTTTCTCTCTTGGGTTTAGCAAGGAAATCAAAAGTTAACTATCACATATCTTAGAATTCCTTTGAGGAAAAATGTTTCTAAGGCTTGATGTATGAATATAACACTTGATCTACTCCTCTAGGGGTACAAAACTCAGATGCCTTCAGTGATCAGCTGGAAACACAAATGAAGTATAGAAATTGTAGAAAATGAGGATAAACTTATAGAAAATCACTAAAAACAAAATAAAAAACAGAACTAGCACAAGTGTGATAATGAATAATATCAGACGCTAAGAATTTATGGGAGCCATAGTAAATTGAAGAACACACGTCCTATCAAATGGAATGACTGCTTGGCTCCATGCAGACAGGGACAAGGGTCCAACTGTTTTGATTTGTGAAGAGAAATTTGGAATCCAGAATTTGGTATATAAATATATAAATATTTGCATATTAATAATTAATCAGAAAGTTAGTAAAATATTGTGCAGTACAAGCCAAGTCAAGCATATTTGTATGTGGGACCCAGCCTGGTGACTCCCAGTACCACCTTCTTTTCTCATAGAGAAACTTTTTTAAATTCCAATTCCAGAAATAACTGTACTTCTGAAGAATAAGTAGATGTTTTAAAATATATTATGGATGATGAATTGTCAGTGATAAGGTTTTCACTTTGCTTTGGTTGCTAGAAGCCCGGATCTGAATTTATGTTCCACTTTTACCCAGTACATTAGAACTTACTTTATGATTCAATTTGTTAAATTTTATTTTCATATAATAACCTGTGTTTATTTTGCTTTCACTCTGATTTATCCACGGGCTTGGTTTTATTTTTATGGTGTTATGTACAGTACATATTTTAAAGTTAGCTTAAATATTTTTGCCGTACGGGTTGGTTATATATAAATTAATCAAATGAATCCAGATATCGTGTTATAGGTAAATGCTTCATAAAGACATAGGAGGTTTCCTAGGACAGTAATACTTGGCATTGATACGTGTAAGAAAGGTTGACCCAACAAGAAAAATCTGAAATACCTCTAGAGAAAGGGAAGTCATGCAATCATTTATACTTCAGGAAAGAGTGCTCTGGCCTAGGGGGTACATGTACAACCCTTGCTATGGAGGTGCCCATCTCAGGTACAACTTCAGTATGGACATGTCCACTGCAGACTATCAGAGGATAATATTAAAAATATTCAAATCATGTATCCTTGCCTCATTGCATCAATGCAATCATAACCAAACATCCCCATAAGTATACATCACAGTCCCACATAATGTTTCTAGGGAAGCAGGTTTCACTGGTCAGAGGACGTATTTTATTCTAATTATATGTTGATCTTTTGTTAACCTCTGTGCTATGAAATTGAGATGCCCCATTCCTGGGGTCATGAGAAACGCACGCTTCTAATCTTTCAAAGCTCAGAACTAGACCCTATCATAAATTTGCCAAGGTGAGGTGTGCCTGAAAGTCAGCCAGTTAGTTCTCCTGGTGACATTATAAATCCATTATTTCAAATATTTAGCATAAGCATACATATATACATACCATTATGGATTGAATGTGTCCCCCCAAAATATGTGTTAGAATCCTAACCCCTATACCTATTGATGTAATCCTATCCCATTTGGGAATAGTTTTTGTGTTATGTTAATGAGGCCGTATCACTGTAGAGTGTGTTTTAAACCAATCAGTTTTGAAATATAAAAGGGCAGATTAGACACAGAAACAAGCAAGCACAAACAGGGGACGGGGGACGATAGATGCCAATCCGCATGAAGATTACTAAGGAGCCAAGGAAGAGAAGCTGAAAGGAGACAAGACCCTTCCCCCAGAGCCAACAGAACTATGACCTGAATTCAGATTCTAGCCTCCTAAACTGTGAGAAAAATAAATTTCTGTTTGTTATAGCCACACATTTGTGATAGTTCTTTTATAGCAGCATTAGATAACTAAGACACATACATACAGGCTTATTAAAGGAAAGAAACAAGACAATTACCGTTTAATGAATGCATGCTCTATGACAATCTTACATGCAAAATTTTATTTAATCTTTGCAACGACTATGAAATCTTCTTGTTGTTGTTAATTGCCCTCCAGTCGATTCCCACTCATGGTTCCATTTGGCCAATGAAGGAATGGAAAGAAAGAAAATAAATTTACAGCCTAAGCTTACACAACTTGCATGTGTACACAATTTTCAATCCAGGTCTGCTTTAAAAACTTTTGTGTTATTCCTTGAGACTCTCCACATTGTGACTTGAATAATGGACAAAAGTGATCTACAGAAGACCCATTTAGGGCTCAGGAGACCTCAATTATGTTGAATAGTCCTTTAATTAACCTGTTATGGACTATGTGCAAAATGACTTCTGTGGGTAGTCATTTTAAAATACAGGCCAGTGATTCTTGCTATAGAAGCCTTCTAAATCATTCTATAAAAACGCATTACAAGTATGCTTACAGAGTATTTGGATTATTTGGACAGATCGACACAGACAATTTCAAAAGCAGCTAGGGATGCTAAATATTTATTTGCCATATTTTACCCTCTGGATGTTATTTTTCCCATAGGTATTCTGGGTAATGCTGACATACAGTGAATTTGACATTTTCAAGGACTATAGTGGTACTTTAGAGGACAACTCCACATAATCTATATATTATGTTTCCAAAACCTTTGGATATTTTATGACAAATATTCATGTCTTCTATTTACAGAAATAGCCTTTGTAAAGGGCCTACATTCCTTACAACCTAATTTCTGGCAGAGACAAATAGTCTTACATCTTGTTTCCGTCCACCCCCGTTAATAAGTGACCAAAAAAAAAAAAAAAAAAAATCAAGCCAAAACAAAACAACATAACAGCTTTTACAGGTGTAAAAGGGGAATGTTCTATGTAAATGACACTAACAATTCTAGCATAATTGCTCTAATAAAGAGGAAACCACAGAAAGAGTAGCATGGAGAATTAGTTAATCTTCCATTTAATGTCTGGACACCAAACTGTCCAGTTACACAATCTGATTTGCGTATTTTAGCTTGCTATATATGTGTCTGATTTAAAGGAGAAGGCAACATGAGAATGCTGCTGCCTTTCATCCTGTCATTTCTGAATAAAAATTAAACAGTTTTGATTTTGTAAATGAAGTAGCATTAGCGATTATCTCTTTGTATCAGCTATTTTGGATATGGTTTTCCTGTTGGACATGATGACAGCTCAATTTCAGCCTCTCACTCTCTATGCATATTTACCCATCACTAATTGCACTTATTCACTTAACTTTGAGGGTAAAACTTTTATTGCTTCTCATTATATTCCTATGTCCAGTATGCTTATTTGATGCTCAGATTTTTAAAGATGAAGCCAATTTGAAAACATTTTAAGGAATTCCATTGGCAGTAGTGTAACACAGACAAGCAGTTATTACACGTGTAACATACAATGTGTTCTCTGATCATTAGGAGGTGTTTAGGATATCTGTGCACCCACAATAGTTCGAATCTGCTTCCTAACTACAAAAATTCCAGATAAATAAACAGTTGGGTAGTGGTTGTTGTTAAGTGCCATCAAGTCAATTCCGACTCATGGTGACCCTATGTACAACAGAACAAAACACTGCCTGGTAAATACAGATAAATAATGAGTTGGATTAGATAAGTAAATTATTTATAAGACAGAAAATGATTAAAACACACACATCATTTCTTTAAAATTAAAACCAACAGAAATCTACAAGCTTAAACCCATGTCTTTCACCTCCCTTCACATTTACAAGTAAAAGGGAATGAATATCTTGATCAAAATAAAGTTCCTATGACGGTTTTTCTGTTTGGAAACAGTTTAAGAAATGGATAATATATTGTTACAGTGGTGGTCTCAATTTATAAAGTAATTATTTTTATTAAATTACACAAGAAGTTAATCCTCTCTGAATATAATTTACTCCATTAAGTGCCATCTGCCTGGAGAGATTTTTTTTTTTTCATTTAAGAAAAAAATAAATAAAATTTTCTTCATTGCAAATCCACATCAGCATGAACAATTAATAACTGATTATTGATTTATTTGAAGTATTGGTCATGTTTCTATTTTCTCCCATTTAATTGGATTGATCGTAGCAGTTGACAGTAAGCAATCACGAGAGACACTTAATACTTTTACTTCAAAATTTTTCATACTGTCCAGTTCTCTGTGAATAAGGGCTCCTCAGCTCATATCACAATCAGAAGGAGCACTAAGATGGTAAGATTGCCCTGTGGGCTCTGTTTATCTTGAGATTGTGCTCTTTCCAGAGAAGAATAGTGAAAGTGCCTAGTTAGATATGGACAAGGGTACTTTAAAACCAAAAATTCTAGAGGAGCACATCTGAGGAACTAAAATGAGCACTGCACTATCTATCTGCCTTGTCATCAAACTGCATTTGATGCCAAATAATAAACAGAAAAAAATTTGTTTTCCCCAATTTACAATGAAAGTACTTGTCACAGGACTATATGGACCACATAACCAGTACATCGGCCATTGTAATGCAAATATACATTGAGAACTAAGTAATATTTACAAGATTGCTTGGAAAGCATAAACTCAGAACCAACAAATGAAACTAAATCAACCAGTTAATGAAATAAAAATAAATAATCCTGATGTGTAAGTTTAAAAAGAGTGATAGCCTTGCCAATTGAAGTAGAGTGCTCCAAGGTTCCATGAACTGTTTATCAGTTTGTGGTAGCTTGAGTGTTACTGTGATGGTAGATGCTATGCCACCGGTATTTAAAATACCAGCAGGTTGACCCATGGTGGTCAAGTTTCAGTGGAGCTTCCAGTCTAAGACAAACTTGGAAGAAAGGCCTAGAGATCGATCGACGCCCAAAAATCAACCAATGAAAACCCTATGGATCACAATAGACTGTTGTCCAATATAGTGTTGCAAGATTATCCCCTAGGTCAGAAGGTACTCAAGGTTAGCTGCAACAATAGACTTGAGCATACCTACCATCAGGAAGATGTCACAGAATCAGGCAGTGTTTTGTTCTGTTGTGCATGGGGTTGCTATGAGTTAGAGACAACAACAACAACAACTTCAAGAATACGGGTAATCCCCCACATTCCTGTTCAAAATAAGGAAAGCTTTTCCAATTAGGCTAGATTGCTTAAAATTTATTGACCAACTGCTTCCCTTCAAATTTGGGTGAGATTGGAGTGCAATTACGATTATGTATTCATCTTGGGTCCAAGAACTCCTAAATTTTTCCCATAACCAATTGCAACGTGGTGTAAGCTCTTCATTGAGCTACATGTCTAAAAGAAATCATACAAGCCAAATTACAATAAAAGTTATGTTTTCTCATTAGCTAAACATTGATCCCAAACTCTATGAAGAGTTCTACTAAGTTGGTCAGGACCACATGGACAGCTCCTTTATCTAGGTCTCATTAGGCCTCAATAGGCTCAGATTAAAGCAGACCACAAGGCCTGCACTGCTTCATCTCCTCCTCCTCCAACCTCTACTACAGTCATATATTATACTATGCCTTGTCCTTGCAAAGGAAATCAAACCAGAGATAATGGAAAAGAGAAAAGCAGTGTCTTGAATACCTAACATAAATCCAGGGTAGATTACAGATGGGTCAGCGGCCTCAAGCTTGGCTCTCATGTGGGATATGAGAATCCAAGCAGAGAGACAGTCTGACCGTGTAGAAGCAGGCCCAGCCTCTTAGACAACAAGAAGAGAAAGAATCTACATCTGGTTTCATAGACCTTTAAACCCCTTTGGAAACACATTTTCCAGAAAATTGGCCCAATCAGTGTCTTAGAATTTTACAAATGAGATAAATTTTTCTTCTTGAGAGAATCAGTAAGGTCACTGGGAGTGGTAAAAAAGAGATAACCTGATTTCCTTAACCTACCAGCCAGTCCCTAGGACCATATTTGGACTGGCGTTGTCAAAGATATGCCTTTGTGATTCACCTTCTTTCTTCATTCCCATTGTTGACCAAGCATACTTTGAAAATCACGGTCACTAATTAGATGATGTCATTAATACATTACATTCAGAATGGAGCCATATTTAACACATATCTAAGTAAAAGTTACTCTTGAAAGTCACTAAAATCATGATGGGTTTGCTAGGACTAGAGACTTTACAGCCTCAAAATCTGGAATTAACTTATTTTGTTTATCTTTGTATTTTGGTTGCTGTTTCTTTAGGGAAGAATGTTGTTGTTATGTGTCTTTGAGTTGATTCTGACTCACAGCGACCCTTTAGGACAGAGTAGAATTGCTCCATAGGGTTTCCAAGGTGGATTCAAATTGCTGACTTTCTGGTTAGCAACCGGAGCTCCTAACTACTTCACCACCACGGCTCTAAGGGAAGAATAAGAATGGAGTATCAAATATAGGAATTATTCATTTTCTCTCTTTATTCCTATCCTCTTTATAAGTAGCTGGATTCAGAAAAACAAAATGCATATATGATGCAACACTATTATACCAATAGTCAGGGAGTAATGGGAACTATTCTGTTCCTAGAACATGACTATTCCATTCTATTGTGGGTTAATTTCCTAATCTAGTTCCCAGGAGGCAATCTTATTTACAAGTAATTATAGCTGGTATGTGATTGTCCAAAAATTATACATTGAGAAAACTAAAATGTAAACATAAAATACTGAAACTAAGGAGGGATAGAAGAAGAGAGGTAGGGGACGAAGGGAAGGGGAAATAAAGGACCAAAATGGGAAGAAAATTAGATTGGATTAAAGGAAAAAAAGGAAGAGAGGAAGGCAAGGAGGGAAATAAGGAAGGAGAGGGGTTTAAAGAAAGGAATGAAGGAAGGAAGGAAGAAAGAAGAGAAGGAGAATGGAAGGGAGGAAATGAATCAATTATAGGAATAAATCAGCAGCTTTTTTTATATTGTACTTTAGATGAAAGTTTACAGAACAAATAGTTTCTCATTAAACAGTTAGTACACGTATTGTTTTATGACAATGGTTAACAACCCCATGACATGTCAACACTGTCTCTTCTCAACCTTGGGTTCACTATTACCAGCTTTCCTGTCACCTCTTGCCTTCTAGTCCTGGTCCCTGGATTGTTGTGCCCCATTAGTCTCGTTTTGTTTTATGGGGCTGTCTAATCATTGGCTGAATGGTGAACCTAGGGAGTGACATCATTACTGAGCTAAAAGGTTGTCCGAGGGCCATACTCTGGGGGTTTCTCCAGTCTCTGTCAGGCCAGTAAGTCTGGTCTTTTGTTGTGAGTTAGAATTTTGTTCTACATTTTTCTCCAGCACTGTCCGAAAACCTCTGTTGTGATCCTGGTCAGAGCAGTCAGTGGTGGTAACCAGGCACCATCTAGCTGTACTGGAGTCAGTCTGGTGGAGGTTGTGGTAGTTGTGGTCCATTAGTCCTTTGGACTAAACTTTTACTTGTATCTTGTTTTCTCCATTCTCCCTTGCTCCCAGAGGGGGTGAGACCAGTGATATCTTAGATGGCTGCTCACAGGCTTTTAAGACCCAGAAGCTACTTACCAAGGTTGAATGTAGAACATTTTCTTTATAAAATGTGTTATGCCAGTTGAGCTATGTGTTCCCCAAGACCATAGTCCCCACAGCCCTCTACCCAGCAATTCAGCACCTCAGGGAGTTTGGATGTGTCTATGGGGCTCCATGACCTTTCCTTGTACAAGTTGTGCTGGCTTCCCCAGTATTGTGTACTGTCTTACCCTTCACCAAAGTTACCACTTATCTATTGTCAATTTAGTATTTCCCCCCTCACCCCTCCCATCCCTCATAAGCAACAAAGATTGTTCCTTTTTATGTGTAAACCTTTTCTTGAGTTTTTATAGTAGAGGTTTCATTCAATATTTGTCCTTTTGTGATTGACTTATTTCACTCAGCATAACGTCCTCCAGTTTCATTTATGTTATGAGATGCTTCACAGAGTCATCATTGTTCTTTATCGCTGTATAATATACCATTGTATATATGTACCATAGTTTGTTTATCCATTCCTCTGTTGATGGGCATCTAGGTTGTTTCCATCGTTTTGCTATTGTGAATAATGCTGCAAAGAACCTGGGTGTGCATATATCTATTCGTGTGATGGTTCTTATTTCTTTAGGATATATTCCTAGGAGTGGGATTGCTGGATCGTATGGTATTTCTATATCTAGCTTTCTAAGGAAGCGCCATATCATTTTCCAAAATGGTTATATCATTTTGCATTCCCACCAGCAGTGCGTAAGAGTTCCAATCTCTCCGTAGTCTCTCCAGCATTTGCAGTTTCCAGAGTTTTTCATTCGTGCCAGTAATGCACGGGTGAGAAGATATCTTGCTTTGGTTTTAATTTGCATTTCTCTAATGGCTAGTGATCACGAGCATTTCCTCACGTGTCTGTTGGCCGTTTGAATGTCTTCTTTGGTGAAGTGTCTGTTCCTTTCCTTTGCCCATTTTTTAATTGGATTATTTGTCTTTTTCTTGTAGAGGTGTTGGATTTTCTTCTAGATTTTAGAGATTAGACCTTTGTCTGAATTGCAATGTCAAAATTTTTTTTCCCAGTCTGTAGATTCTCTTTTTACTCTTTTGGTAAAATGTTTCGATGAGCATAAGTGTTTGATTTTTAGAAGATCCCAGTTATCTAGCTTATCTTCTGGGGTTTGTATATTGTAGGTTATGGTTTGTATCCCGTTAATGCCGTGTATTAGGGACTCCAGCGTTGATACTACTTATTCTTTTATGAACTTTATAGTTTTTGGCTTTATATTTTGGTCTTTGATACATCTTGAATTACTTTTTGTGTATGGTGTGAGGTATGGGTCCTGTTTCATTGTTTTGCAGATGAACATCCAGTTTTGCCAGCACCATTTGTTAAAAAGACTGTCTTTTCCCCATTTGATGGACTCAGGTGACCATAGGTGGATGGATTTACATTTGGATTCTCAATTCTGTTCCATTGGTCAATGTATCTGTCATTGAACCAGTAGCAGGCTGTTTTCACTATTGTAGCTGTACAGTAGGTTCTTAGGTCAGGTAATGTGAGTCCTCCTACTTTATTCTTCCTCTTCACTACTGTTTTACTTATTCGGGGCTTCTTCCCTTTCCATATAGAGTTAATGATTAGTTTTCCCATCTCTTTAAAGAATGTTGTTGGTATTTGGATTGGGATTGCATTGTATTTCTAAACTGATTTGGGTAGAATTGTCAGTTTCACAATGCGAGTCTAACTATCCATGAGCATGGTATGTTTTCCCATTTATGTAGATCCCTTTGGGTTTCTTGCAGTATGTCTTGTAGTTTTATATGTATAGGTCTTTTACATCTCTGGTTAGATTTATTGCAAAGTATTTTATTTTTTTAGGGGGTATTTTAACAGGTATTCTTTTCCTGATTTCCTTTTCATCCTTCTCTTTATTCGTATATAGGAATCCAACTGATTTTTGTGTGTTTAGATTGTATCCTGCTACTTTGCTGAATCTTTCTATTGGTTCCAGTAGTTTTCTCATGGACTCTTTGGGGTTTTCTATGTATAGTATCATATCATCTACAAACATGGACATTTTAACTTCTTCATTACCAATTTGGATGCCCTTTATTTCTTTTTCTTACCTTATTGCTCTAGCTAGAACTTCCAGCACAATGTTAAATAGGAGTGGTGATAAAGGGCATCCTTGTCGTGTTCCTGTTTTCAAGGGGAAAGTTTTCAGCCTCTGTCCATTAAGAATGATATTGGCTTTTGGTTTTGCATAGATGTCCTTTATTGCATTGAGAAATTTCCCTTCTATACCTATTTTATTGAGAGTTTTTATCAGGAATGTGAATGCCTTTTCTGCATTAATTGACATGATCATGTGAATCTTTTCTTTCCTTTTGTTTATGGGGTGGATTACATTGATTGATTTTCTAATGTTGAACCGTCCTTGCATACCTGGTAAGAATCCTACTTGGTTGTTGTGTATTATTTTTTTGATTTGATGCTGAATTTTATTGGCTAGAATTTTGTTGAGAATTTTTGCATCTATATTCATGAGAGATAATTGGTCTGTAATTTTCTTTTTTGGGGGTATCTTTGCCTGGTTTCTGTATCAGGGTCATGCTGGCTTCATAGAACGAATTAGGAAGTGTTGATTCCTTCTCTATGCTCTGAAATAGTTTGAGTAGCACTGGTATAAACTCTTCTCTGAATGTTTGTTAGAATTCTCAAGGGAAGCCATGTGGGCCAGGGCTTTTTTTGTTGTTGTTGTTAATTACCTTTACAATCTCTTCTCTTGTTATGGGTCTGTTCAGATTTTCAACATCACTTTGTGACAGTTTGGGTAGGAAGTGTTTTTCTATAAATTTATCCATTTCCTATAGGTTTTCAAATGTCTTAGAGTATAGTTTTCCATATTACTCTGTGATAATCCTTTTTATTTCAGTTGGGTCTGTTGTAATGTCCCCCATTTCAGTTCTTATTTAGGTTATTTGTGCCCTCTCTCTTTTTTTTTGTCAGTCTGACCAGTGGTTTGTTGATTTTGTTGTTTCTTTCAAAGAACCAACTTTTGGTTTTCTTGATTCTGTCTATTGTTTTTCTATTCTCTGACTCATTTATTTTTTGCACTGATCTTTATTATTTCCTTTCTTCTGGTAGCTGTGGGCTTTTTTTTATTTGCTGTTCTCTTTCTATTTGTTTGAGTTGCGTAGTTAATGTTTTGATTTTGTCCCTTTCTTCTTTTTTGATGTGTGCATCTCTACCATACATTGTCTTCTGAGGACTACCTTTGCTGTGTCCCAAAGGTTTTGGTATGATGTATTTTCATTCTCGTTTGAATGCAGGAATTTTTTTATTCCATTTCTGATTTCTTCCATTACCCAGTGGTTTGTAAGCAGGGTGTTATTCAGTTTCCATGTAATTGATTTTTTTTTTCCCCTGGTCTTCCTGTTGTTAATTTTTACCTTGATGATGTTGCGGTCAGAGAAGATACTTTGTATTATCTCAACGTTTTGGATCTTGTTGAGGATTGCTCTGTGGCACAATGTGTGCTTTATTCTGGAGAACATTCATGTACATTAGTAAAGAAAGTGTACTTTACGGCTATAGGATGGAGTGTCCTATGACAACGGCTAACAATCTCACAACACAGCAACAATATCCTTACTCAACATTGTGTTCCCTATCACCAGCTTCCTTGTCCCCTTCTGCCTTCTGGCCCTTGTCACTAGACTCCTGTACCTTGTTAGTCTCATTTGGTTTTACGGGGCTGTCCACTGCCAGGCTGAACAGTGAACCTCGCAGGTAACTTCACCACTGAGTTAATGGGTGTCTGGGGGCCATAATCTCAGGGTTTCTCCAGTCTCCTTTATGCCAGTAAATCTGGTCTTTTTTTGTGAGTTAGAATTATGCTCTACTTCCTTCTCCAGCTCTGTCCAGAACCCTCTGTTGCGATCCTGCTCAGAGCAGTCAGTGGTGGTAGCCAGGCACCATCTAACTGTACTGGACTCAGTCCGGTGGAGGCCTTGATAACTGTGGACAATTAGTCCTTCGGACTAATCTTTTCCTTGTATCCTGTTCTCTTCATTCTCTCTTGCTCGCAAAAGGATGAGACCAGTGGAGTATCTTAGATGGCTGCTTACAGACTTTTAAGACCCCAGACACTACTCACCAAGGTAGAATGTAGAGCATTGTCTTTATAAGCTGTGTCATGCCAATTGAGCTAGATGCTCCCCGAGACCCTGGTCCCACAGCCCTCCGCCCAGCAATTCAGTCCCTCAGGGAGTTTGGATGTGTCTATGGGGCTTCCAAGACCTTTTGTTGTACAAATTGTGCTAGCTTCCCCTGTATTGTGTACTGTCTCACCCTTCACCCGAGATACCACATATTTATTGTCTATTTAGTATTTCCCCCCCACCCCTCCCATTCCTGGTAAACAACAAAGATTGTTACATTTTGTGTGTGAACTTTTTCATGGGTTTTTACAATAGTGGTCTCATACAATATTTGTCCTTTTGTGATTGACTTATTTCACTCAGCATAATGTCCTCCAGTTTCATCCATGTTATGAGAT